>NW_016909928.1:390553-401665 GCF_001483705.2 Eufriesea mexicana
GACAGTCAACGCTCTGCATCACGCATCGTACAGGACTCAAGCCTCCGTATACGTGTATCGCCAGGGAATAAAATATAAATCAAAGTATAAAGTCAAATCATTATAAACCCCATCCTGTTTACCACATTATACTATTTCTCTTCTAATCTACTTTAAAATTCTGTTTTATGAGTTATTGAATGCTTTCGTATTTTTTTATTTAATCTGTCTCATACCATCTCAATGAGATTTAAATGGGGTGATCGAGGTGGTATATTTATGACCTTTGGACAGTGGTAGAGTAACCACTCTTCAATCATTTTCGATTTGTGTTTCGGGTCATGGTCTTGACATAATTGGAATTTTTCAAGAATTCCCAACTTTTGGGCACTTTGCTTTAAATTATTCTGTAGTATGCTTAAGTATCCCATTTTATTTATTGTTAAATATAATTGATACGTCTCCAAACCATAACATGACCATCACCGTATTTGACTGTCGAGCGAATATTTTTAGGATCCATTTCTTTGTTCAGTTTTCGCCATGCCTTCGTATGGCCGTCAGACCCCTAAATATTGAATTTACTCTCGTCACAAAATATAGCATCCTTCCAAAATTCTCCAGATTTTGAAATAAATTTTTTTGCAAAATTCAAACTTTTTTTCGATTTACTGCAGTAACGTATGGTTTCTTTACGTTATGGTAACGTTAGGTGTGCGTCCATTGTATGAATTTTTCCGTAATATTCTACGGACTATTTCATTAAAAACAGTTTTATTACAAAACTGCTGGAGCTCAACATTAATTTGTGAAGCACTTATTCTTGGATTTTGTTTCACATTTCGAACAATGAAAGGTTCTTTTGATGAGTTTAAAACTTTTTTCCTCCCACGTTCAGTTGCGTTTTCAATTCTACCTTCATCTTTAAACTTTTTAATAATATTTAGGACGGTTGACAAATTTTTGTTTATGATATTTCCAATTTCTCTATATAATTTTCCACTTTTTCAGTGATGAATTACTAAATTTCTTATATCTAACAAGTTAGTTTCTTTACCTTTTCTCGCCATGGTAGAACTGTTGGATGACTAACGATTCGTTGGCCCTTATTGTTAGTCACTAGAAGGACCTGGCTGATAAACGCAGACCAATTTCAGAGTCCAAAAACAATTAACTCATTCCTGAAAGCACCCACAAAATTTGCGAAAGGACAGTTTCAGTGCAGTTTTCAGTTCAGTAGTCAGTTCAGTCAGTTCCAGTTTCAATTTCTGTTTTGTTTTTTTCCTCTCCGCCGACTTGTATTTTTCCAATGTAACCTTGTTGCTAGAACCCATGTTCTATATTGAAATCCGGGTTCCAACAGAACGTGTATTCAAATATTTCTTTTATTAGATTTTAATTTCTTATTTGGGTGTTAACTGACTATTATATCTTACCGAGCCTGAATAACAGTGAAGAAAAGAAAAGAATATCGGAATAGGCCGATTCAACTGTTTTTCGTAAAATATGTTAAGTGTGCCAATAATTTTTTGACAGCAATTGATGCATGGAATCGTTTCGTTTCACTTTTTATAACTATAATTACAATATTATTAATTTTTTTATAATGTTGGAAGTTTATGGTCTAAACAATATGTTTTTAATCGATTATATTTTTAATAATCAAAATATTTGATTCAATATTCACAGTTGACGAATTAAAGACAGATGTTGACTCGTCTCATTGAATGACGTATAGTTCGTATTATTCAATGTTTATAAAACGATGATCTGAAACTCTGCCTGTAAAGTACGCGAAAATTTAAAACAATTGTTACCACATAAATTAATTTTTTATTACAGAATCAAGTGGTTTATATTGCTAAACTGTTAGATACAAACAAATAATAAATAAAAAATTCACTTTTTCTTTGAGATCTGTTTTCTAATCCTTCCAATTCTAAAATACAAGATAAACTTTTAATGAATTATAGCTCTGTGTTGTTCGGTTTGTACTGTCAATATTTTTAAACCTTTATTTAAAATATTATTTTAGGATGATATTTTTAGAAAAACAAATCGAAAATCAATTGATACCATTATGGAAGGCTATTCTTAGAAGCAAAGCTGAATTGTGTGGTTTTTATGAGGCCCTACGGAGGGGGATGCAGATCAACGGAATCGTAATCCTCACAGGGACAAATCTCAAATCGGCAAGGTAACGCAATTTTCATGAGGGCAAATCGTTAATTGGCTGAATCAGATTAGCCAATTAGTAATTGATAAAAGCACGACACCAAGCATGACAAAAATAAAAAATAAAAATAGGACCCTCGGCGACACAGGGGGAGTTATGAGTTGAGAAGTTTTGAAAAATGTTCACGAATAAAGTTTGTGACAGGTACGGATGTGAGTCGTTCGGTATCAAAGAGAAACGAATAGAAGCGTGTTTCCCGCGTGTTAAAAATACGTTATTTCAATATTATTTTTTTGCGTTTAATCAGTTTTTTCGTTTGGTGGTCGTTTCATTCTGTTCATTTCGTTCTGTTCGTTCTCGGTGTCTCAATCCGTTCGGGCAGACCCGATATTCCTTTGATAAAAGGACGTGTGACAGTCCGCGCACAAGCGCGCCAATATATAATGTTGCGCGACGATTCCCTTTGGCGGGCCGCCAAACATACATTGTATCGACGGAGACATTGTTTCTAGCCAAAATCGTCGCTGACGATGCGCCGCGTTTTCGGCATGGGTTTTGAAGCGCCAGTCGAACACGAGCTCTCGCCAGGGACGAAGCCAATAAAGACTTCATTCCGCACCCACAGACGGAATACATATACATTATTTCTGTAAGCTGAAGACAAAATAAAATCTGCTTTTGGTATCCTACATTATTTTATTTACTTATATAATAAACAATGTGATTATGGCATGAGGGGTTGGTGATTGAAGTGATCAGTTCAGTAACTATACCTAGCAATAACTATATATACCATTAGCCAGTAACTATATATACCAATGAAGAAAGTAAGAGAAAAATAAAAATGATTTAGAAAGATAAATTATAGGTTTGGCATTTTATAAATTAGCATTTCATAATAGCTTTCTTAGTTTAAGCTTGTTAAAATTAAGTATTTGTTTTTGTTCAAGAAACAGAATATTTTTTTAGGATTGTACATGACTTAAAAATTTAAAACGGAGGATATTTAATTTCGATTTTTAGAAGATTGTAAAATTATCGAGTGAAAAAGTACAAATGTTTCAATTTCTAAAAGTTTAAGATATTGTAGTATAGCTACTGATTTAATCTAATCTTTTGTAAATGCCAGGGCATCCACGACAGTAGGTATCCAGTTATCCCGTAGTTTCAAACCTTAGTCACTCTGTATCTTTTCCCTTTGTATAACATTCCTTCTCCAGTCTTTTCCACGTCATTCCTAGGTTATATATGTTGTAAAAAGACAGATAGAGATTCTTATATAACCTCACGACGTACACTTCATAATAGAAACCTCTTAAGTAGATTTTCAATTTCGTACTCAATTACACTACCCGGAATCCAATATTTTAAAGAATTAAAAAACTCGAACATCAATTAATGCCATATAATACCGATTTTTCGTTGCTGGATATTGCTTGCGATGGTTTATGAATAATTAAAATCCATTTAAATCTTTGAAATACTAAATTATTAATAGTAATAAATAAAATAAAATTAATAGTAATAAATAAGATAAATAATAGTTAATGAATCAAGTTGAAGTTGAAAGTTAATCAACAGTTTCTTTTTTGTTTTACTATTTCTCATGTTTAGTCATGCAATCACTATTTCAACGATGTCATCATAATATAATAATTTGTGAGCTCACAATATGATTTGAAACAACTATATATACAATTTCATATTTTGTTTCTCATTTACACGTTGCTACCTTCTAACATAAATATGTTAAAATCGAATTCGTGTGATAAAACTAAGAAGTTAATGACATTAATGAGCTATTTTTATAATTATTTTATATTCATACATATTCCTAATCAGTGCATTGCGCTGTAATTGTTCCGGAAAACACATAACCTGTTGTCGCCAAATGTTGTGTGTAACAGGGGAAGAGGAGATAGATTTTAAATGTGAAATATTAATTTCGGATAATTAACAGTTTATGAAATATTAATAGAAAATTTTTCGCATTATATACAAAAATCTGCCTATACAAATATAGCTAATATGACAAGGTTGCTCCACCTATATTTTATTCATCTTTTTTTCAAGCTGCTTTATATAATTTTGAATAATGAGAAATTTTAATTAGGCTTGATTATGTTTTTCGAAAGACCATTTATTATGTTTCTGAGATATTAATTAGAAGCTTTCGGTGCCATACATTGAGTTTTGATTATACTGTTGGTTTCAAAACAATTCTATCTGCTATTCTATTTGACAGCTTTTTTTACTTGTTAATACCATAATCGATAAAATATGTAATTTTCCATTATACAATTAAATTTGAAATTAACCGATCAATAAATCTCTTAGAAACATATGACATATTTCATTCATTTTGTTCAAATTTTTCTACACGTTTATATATTCTATACATTCTCTTTATCTTATTACATGTTTTCATTAAATTGTTAATTATGAAAATTAATTTATTTGATTTATTTTGTTTATTATTTGTTGTGTTCTTGAATACAATAGTAGTTAAAATTGAAAGAAATGGGATTTCGGTAACGTTTTAAAAGTTTGAACAAAATAGCGAGAATACTCCTCTATATCTAATTTTAAACTTCCTATCGTACCTTCATCGCTTTATACAAAGGTAGAACTATCTCACGTAACTAACAATGAGCTTTGCAAATATCCTTCTCTACTATTTTTGCATTCTTACGTAATGCATCAATAATTGCACAGTTGGTTTTCACGGTTGATTGAAAATAACATTTGATATAACCCTTTTTTCTTTTTTTTTTTTTTTTTACGGGGGGGAAATCTTCAAAAAAAAAAAAATACCCGATCCCCCTAGGGGCGGGGGCGGGGTTATGTGGGATTTGTACCCACTAAAACCCCCACGATGGCTATCCTCTCGCGATTTCGGAGCGCCCTGGACTTCGTGGCGACGCAATTGCCAGGACGCCCCCCCGACGCAACCCGAGGGTTCCCACCCGGCGCGACGGGGACTCGCACCGCTACCTCACACACAGCGCACACGCGGGGACGGGGCGACACACACATTCCTCCATACCGCGCACGCACCCACGCACCGCTCATACCTCTGCGGGCGCTACACGACCACGCGCGGCGCCGCTCGCACGGATCACGGTCTCCCGGGCAGGGGGACCCCCACCCACCTACCCGTGTTCTCCCAGACCTAGGATTCGAGGGAGGAGAGAGACTGTCCCCCCGGCCATAGGCGCAGGGACGCACGCAAAAGCGGAGGACTAACGCGTTGACCCCTCCGGGGGGGCGCGCGGCGCCAGCGACGCAGCGCTCGCAGCCTTCGCCGCCCTACGTGCGAAGAGTCCGCTCTACGCGCGTGCTCACGGATTCTCTCTGCGGCCTCCTTTTGTAACATAACGTCCTCGCAGAAGGAGGCCACCGCACGCCACGCGCTCGCGCACTCCACCATCTTCGGAACGATGGCGGAGAGTGAGAGACCCTCTCCGATAACGCGACGCAGGACTCGGCGCTCGCGAGCCCCCGCTGGATATTCCTCCAGTGTGTGCTGCGCTGTGTCCCGCCCCTCCCCGCAGTGATGACACTGCATCGTACGCTCGCGTTCGATCCTACCCAGGTACTCCCGAAGACATCCGTGTCCGGTGAGCACCTGCGTCAGGCAGAACGTGTGCCCGCTACCGTTGCGCGCCCAGGCATCCAACACTGGGAGCACGGCCCCAACGCCCCGGTGCCGCCAGCTGCTCGGCTTCCTTAGCCGAGCACGCCAAGCAGACATCACGGACCGCCGGACCCAGCGCCTCAACGAAACGGTCCCGTCGGTTGGAGCCGTGCCGCCACCCCGGTGGAAGAGTTCGTAGACACGAGCCTCCTCCCCAACATTTTTATTTTTCAGGGCGCAACATTGTTTTTTTTAATAATAGATTCTTAAATCTGATATTTACTTTAAAATATTTTAACTTGTGTTATTAGTGATCTACATTAAAAGTCACGAAAAAAAAAAAAAAAAAAAAAAAAAAAAAAACAAAAAACGGGAAAAATAAGATTATCCGGAACAAATTTATTGTTACCTAAAATGCTGAAAGAATCGAAGAGAAATCAGTTATAAAAAATTAAAATTTTTGACATATTTTAAAAGTTGTCAAATAGATTTTCCATAAAAATTGTAATTAAATTCTCTTTATTTGAACATTTCTGATTTTCTACTTACTGTTGCTATCAAGATTTAAACTATTATCTTTTAATAATGAAATCGATGGAATACATTCAGAAAAAAATCTGTTTTTAATAAATTTGTAAGCTTTTAAAAGTTATGCTATGTAAAGGAAATGAAATTCATTTACTGACTTTGAATTTTAAAACAACTCGCAATGCAACTTATATTTTAAAATCAGTTCTTTTTAAAAAAGAAGTTGTGTTAATTGTGACCTCTTACAAATTTATTTTATATTCTTTTTGTAAGTTTATGACATTTAAAGCCTAAACTTTAAATTTTAAGTAACTTATTAAGTACACAATGTGTCATAACTGTAGGTATGTTATATATTGTAGGAATTAAAGTCCTCAACATGGGTAGAGTCTGCATGTGGATTGAGTGGAACAAATGTTTAACCCTTTGTACTCCGAGCAATTTTTAATATGACCTACCAGAAACTCCGAGTAATTTTTACTATGAGCTAGCAGTTACACCAGGACTATTTACAATGACGCGACTACGCCTCTGTGTAAGATTGAAAATCTTATTTTGACATTAAAAAAAGAAAATGTATACATTTTAAAAAATGTGTTTTATTAATACAATATCATTAAAAAATATGTGGGCAACTTTCACCACTATCCATTGTCTTCCGGCGAGAGAAAGCCCTTCATTGGAGTTCTAGAACGACATCGCCTGGGTCCAAGGATAACCGTCACAGATTAGGATGTTTAAATACCAAGCTGGAGCGTCTAGAGTTCAACCGAAGAGGCTACCGATACGTGAAGACGAGGAGACGGAGAAGGGATACGCCCTATAAGACAGCGAGGGATGCGTTTTTAACGCATTCGCCTACGAACATAGAGCGAAATAAAACATTTACGTAGATCAGCTAAACGTCTCTTCGTTAAAATCTCCTACAAATATAACAATACAATAAATAAAAATTACTTTTTGAATTTCTTTATTTTATGGTATCTTGAAAAACAATCCCCAAGGTGCACTTTTGGCTTATGAGGACAAGGATCGTAGTATTCATTTGTTTCACGTCTTTCACATTTCTTCTGCAAACAATTGGAGCAAACAATACAATCTCTTTATTGGGATTATGGATTTTAATTGTAAAATACGATATATATATACTCTTTTAGAGTCTTTTATTACTCAAGGAAGGTATATTTGGCTTTGAATGCTTCTCTTGAAAGACTGATCTTTATATAAATATTCGTTCTATCCTAAATTGATTTTTGTATATAACTAAACTTATCTTTTCAACATTCTTCTTTTACCTTTATATTGTACATTTCATAAAGTTTCTCATTTAGCCTAATCTCAGAAGATGACAATTAAGCTCTAGATCTGTTTTGTAGAAAATTATTAATCAGTTGGTCGGCTAGTAGTTTAATATATTTCAAATGTGTTAATGCTTTTTCGTTTATTTTTTTTCGTTATTTTTTTTTTCACAATTTTATATATGATATATGAATTGATAATACAAAACTTCCATGCCCCAAAAAAACATTTTTCTCCACCACTTAAGAGACTTTCTCAAAAAACAACAAGTAGATGCCTATTAATCAATTCCATCTATTCCACCCATGGAATTTGTGTAGCTGGCAATTGCATTAAGCTTTCTAATGTTTGCTTCTTGAAGAATTCTTTTTGATTCTATCATTCCAGCATCGTTCCAAGTATCCGAAAGCGACACAATCCTCTTGTCTTTCCAAGTTAAGAACATGATTTTTCCTTTTTTATAAGAAAAAATTTTCTTATCTGAAAACTTAGGTTTTTTTATAGAGACAAAAATACCTTTCCTGTTAGCTTTTATAGTACCAGTCAAGTGACATTTCAATTTCATTAGTTCTTCTGCCAAAGGTATACTAGTATAATTTCTATCAGTAAATATATGGTAATCCTGTACTTTGGTAATCTTATCTAACAACTTTTGATATAAATTCTAGTGCTCACTGGTAAATCTAGACGAATAAGATTTTCTGATGTAAAATTTCTATAATAGGGTAGAATAAAAAATTTACACTTTAAATTTTACTATGGATTCGTTTACACAAATATTTTTGCAAGGAATAAAGTGTTCAGAAAACTTTGAATCTAAATAGTCTAAAAAAGTGCTGCCTCATTGAATACATGTTTTATTCAACACCTCAAGTCTGGTGTTTTTAAATGGAGCATCCAAAATATTTAACTGAATCGAGCTCTTATAAATATATCCGAAAAAAAGAGATTCGACTGTTATGTTTAGTCAACCAATAATCTTGTATGCTAGAAACAGGTATTTAGGATAACTTCAATGAAAGCCCAGAATTCATCTTTATTTACTTGAAGTTATGTTTGCCATATAAAGTCTTTAGTTAATTTCTTTTAGATCAACACAGATGTTCCATAATTATTTGTTTCCTTTATTATTTCACCAACAAGCTGGTCTGTGAAAGATAGTTTGAAAAACTGAATCGGTTCAAAAATATTAGAGGAAATTTATGGACCTGTTACTTTTGCTGCTATTGAAAAATTAACTCTTAGAGGCGTGTACCGATTCTCTGTAATACTAACTCAATCATCTTCTTCCGAGGAAGTGCTGACCTTATCATTGGTTTCAGATTCAATATCGCTGTCATAACTATCATTCTCAATATCACTATGCCTATATTCATTTATATTAATTTCAGCTAAATTGTCGCTGAATAAGATAAATTTGAATTTATCTTCACTTCCCGATATATGGCGCGTCATGGGTTGCATGTTGTACATACGACGTGATTGATCGAAGAAGAGAGAATGAGTTTGGAAGAGGAAAAAATGTGTGATATTGAAATAAAGCCGAGATAGAGGCGAGAAGAGACAGTTGGAAAGAGAGTGTAAGAGCTTAAACCTTATATACAATTCTAGTCTTATTATAACTAGATCTTGTGTTTTTTACTTACTTTTCGTCTTCCCAACCTCATTCCACTAACGCGTGGGATTTAAGCTAAATTAATCCCTACAATATTTTCTTTCAATGTTTTGGATAAAACTGACCGTTACTTCTATTTGTATGTATGTATATGTAATGAATTATTGTAGTTACTATGCTATTGTATAATATTTTCTAATAAATTAAAATAAAAAATAAATAAATATTTCATATCTTGTTAAATTGCGTATTTAAAACGCAAATTTTAAATGATAAAAAGTGAAGCATAACTAACATTATATTTATTGTTGGCACAACAATAATACCCGAAGCGATTTTTTAACGATAACATTATTAGTTCTTGACGTACACTTGACGAATATGTAACTGTACTCGTGTAGAAATTAGGGATGCCTATTTATAGTAAATATAATATTTATAGTAATATAAATATAATATACTAGAAACATAATATTTATAGTAAATATGTACATGTGTATTTAGCGATTCCGAATTTCGATCCCCATAATTTTTACTACACAAACATCCATGTACTTCTTTTTCACAGATACTCGTGATTTTTTATTATACACGTACACGAATATTCTTTTTTGTAGCTATCCGTCTATTTTTGTTAAAAAGATGGACTACGTAAGTATGCTTATTGACAAAATTTAAGAAACAAAGTAATCACTTGCAAATTTCTATGTATTCTTTATCTTCTGAGATACATAGATTATAATTAAAAATATGGTTAATGCAAGATATTTGAAAAATAACTTATTGTTTCTTAATGTATATAATATTATCTTTCCATTCTATTTTAAATTTTAATATATGTATCTCTGAGGATAAAAAATCTACAAATTATTACTTTATTTCTGAATTTTTATCGTAAAAGAAACCGTTAATATATTAGCATTTTTGGCCTCAAAATAGAAAATTTATCTGTATTAACATAGACAAGTTCGCGTTTACTAAGTAAAATTGTCCATACTATAATTTTTTTTTTGTACGAAAAAAAAAATTAACATATTAAATGTTTTCAAGAAGAGTGATTAGTTGATTATAAATGTCATTAATAGTACCCCGACAATTTGTTTTTTTTGGCAAATTATATTTCGCTGATAAATTCTGTCAATACATGTCGAAAATTTACTAATTAATAGTTTATGTACACATATATTCACGTAAATAATCTTTACAGATTACAAATACACCTTTACAGTTATCTCTCTTTACCACCATCTCTTTAGCATGATTAAACAATAGTTTGAAGATATTCTATATTTTAGTGTTATCGTGGCTCATAACTTTGACAGCAAATGCTGACTAATTTTAATTTTCATCTGTCGCGTCGCGTCGCGATCTAAACTCTCGTGTTTCAGGGACGGGTTGTACAGCCGTCTCGCGACTACGACACGTGTTGCCCGCCAAATGAATATTGGGCAACTGTTTCAGTTGCACGAGCAGAAAAACGTCGCCTGTACGACGGTCTACGTTCGAAACTCGTTGGAAAGACACGATGTCGTTGAGCGCTCGTTCGGAAGTCGTTGCAAAGAACCGATGTCTTTGCGTGCTCGATTGGAAGTGTCGTCGACCAAGGGCGTTCCCTTGGGCCGCGAGTCCGTTACCTTGGAGTGAGGGAAGGTTCCCCCGAAAAACCACGATAGTGGAGGAAACCCTCTCCTCCAAGGTGGGGTACCTGGGGTTCACCCGCGCGCCGGTGACCCCATCGGCCGTTTGTTACCCCTAGCGAAGGCCTGAGGCTTCCAACGTGTGCGGACCACGTGGAGCCCTCAGGCCTATTGTCAGCCAAGTCTTAAGAGCCGTCGCCTAATTTCGTTAAATTAGGGATTTCCAGGATTCTCGTGTTCC
>NW_016909928.1:406002-414647 GCF_001483705.2 Eufriesea mexicana
GTCGACCAAGGGCGTTCCCTTGGGCCGCGAGTCCGTTACCTTGGAGTGAGGGAAGGTTCCCCCGAAAAACCACGATAGTGGAGGAAACCCTCTCCTCCAAGGTGGGGTACCTGGGGTTCACCCGCGCGCCGGTGACCCCATCGGCCGTTTGTTACCCCTAGCGAAGGCCTGAGGCTTCCAACGTGTGCGGACCACGTGGAGCCCTCAGGCCTATTGTCAGCCAAGTCTTAAGAGCCGTCGCCTAATTTCGTTAAATTAGGGATTTCCAGGATTCTCGTGTTCCGCGACACGAGAAGTCAAAAGAAAAAAGGTACAGCAGTCAAACATGCTGAAGGCATGGAGCGGGAAATTCCGATGCCGAATTGTTCGACCCTAAGACCTGGCTGTTGGAAGACCGTAACGGGTCTTCCTTGTTCCACGACGGAACATCATCTATAAGTAAAATGAACTTCTTCCACTACGAAAAATTTTAATTTCTATTATAGAATTTCCAAGGTTTGCCCAATTTAGGTTATTATTTAAGCGATATTGGAGAGAAAATTTGCTACAATCTCTAAACGGGTTAAGTGTTTTTCACACAGAATTGAGAATGGAAAACAGGTTGAAATAAAACGAATATTCAATACACGAAATTTCGAACAAAAGCGTTGAGTGTAGTTAAATAAGATAGGAGAGTGACTTTCAACTAATAATAATACGCGAAAAATTGACAGTGCGTGGAATAAAATGTTCTTCAAGATGGCGCTAGATTAAACAGAGTATGCTGCTTATACCACCTAATTATCAAAGTTTTCACAGGCATGCTGATATTTTCTTCAATAAGAAAATTAAGTAGTAAGTATATATTAAACGTGAAACAATTAAAAATATAACTAGGACATGTTTAATGAAGTAACTTAATTGAAGGTACAGTCTTGAAATCGTATTTATACGATACATTTTTATTGGTGATACTAAAATTATCTGATTTTGATGTTGCACGCATTTATAAAAAATGAAAAAACTGCTAGGATTGACGTTACCCCTTGACTGTTTTCACTCGTGTACACTTTGTGAAAATTTAGCATATCTCTCTGATATGTAGAAATTGGTTTTTGGAATTATAAAATATATTGAATCAAACCTGTTAAAAGTTAAATATCAAGTAACTATTTAAAAATTAGGAATATACATAAATACTTATACACATGTTTAACCTAAAATACTATTTACATTTTATATATATTTTCAAAAAATTTTGCTGCTATTTTTACGTAATGATATTATAATTTTCAATTCCAAATTCAAGTTGTATCACTTATATGTAATTTAAGAATTGTTTAATGATTCAACAATTAAAACAGATAATATTTCGATAGATTATGAAAAAAAATATTGATAAACTATCAGGAAATTTTTTATATAAATACAAATCTAACTTATACTATTAAATATTTATGTGCAAAATAATGACAGAGTTTATTTGATATATAAGTGTTTTAAATATTATGTACATGTACGGCTGGGTAAATAAAATGAACTTTGTTTGGTAACAGAATACTTATTATATTATATACAGAGACTTAAATCGTACTTAAATAACTTAAAATCATATATTTTACGATTTAATAATTTCTGTTTTTGTACAATATAAAAATAGTACTAAGCAATTAGAATTCATATAAAGTTATATCTTCTAGTTTAATGTTTTTTAACTTGATAGGTCTAAAAAGTATTACAAAAGTCTTGATAATATTTAGTAAATTAATTAAAATTGGTCATTGACAATCTATGAAACGTAGTTGTGAACAAAAATTGCACACTATTGTTATATAAAATAAAAAACAAATACACTAAATTATATAAAAGATAAAAAAACAATAAAATTAGGAAATACCCTACTTGTTTTTGTTTCGAAATAATTGAATATATTTGAATTAAGATTCTATTAGTTTTGTATGTTGTTTCACCAGAAAATAAAGAAAAAAGAGCAAATAAAATACTATGACAAACTACACAAAGGGATAAGGGTTCGTTATATACCATTATTAAAATTAAAAAAGTTATAGTGAAATAAGTAAAATTATGAATTGTAGTATCGTAGTAGACGACATAAAAAGGTGTCCTTTTATTAAGTAAATGAAAAGGAACAAGCTATGTATCGTTGTAAAAGTTAAGAAAGATACGAAGATGGCGCGACTTTAGTTATTGGGATGACCAATTCGAGGTTGTGTTGTGTATTATTTGAAAGTTTATGCCACAAGGTGATACTCCTACAAAGCTAATAGTTTCAAAGTGTCACAAACTTATTTGGTTTCGAGATATTAGTACTACTACATTGCATTTCACCTATACGTAACGCACAGTTCTACTCGATGATCATGAAATCCTAATCAAAGTCCCAAGTCTGGTAGGTCGAGCTTGTTGTAAGTTTTATTGTTAGTGATTAGATTTGGTTTAGTTATCTCTTATCTTCAAACAGAGCCCATAGCGAATGCAATACTGATAGCGTTCTTATTGTCTGCGCGACACGTTAACAATCAAATTGCTGAGCAACGAATATGAGAAACGGCAATCGTGTCGGCTTCAGCTATGTAAGCATTATATAGTATATGTATAAGCAGAACGCAATGTAGTAGTACCAATATATTTTTGTTAATATCTCGGAAACTATGAATTTGCGGCAGTGTTTATTAGCAATTGGTAATTTAGAGTTTTGTGATTTTTTAATAGATAAGCGATTCATTACTAAAGAACAATCTTAACAAGAGTGCTAAAAAAATGGATATTATAAACGATTTTTAATTTTACGCCAACAATAATACCAAGCATAGCGTGTATGTAATAAAAACTTAAGCATAGTATAACTGCCCTAAAATACTTTAAACTGTTCTTCAATCTCTTGATATCAATGTAATAGAGTATCTTCGAAATGATTTGAGTAAAAAAGTAAGATTGCATAATATTATAAATAAGCAAAGCATTACATCAACTTTATAAGAAGAATGGTTCAAAATAATGCTCATATTTTATGAACATTTAAGAAAAATAAAATCAAAACTTCAATGTCAATTTCAAGTGCATGCTAAAAGGACTTTCCTCTGATATGTTTCTTTATGATATTTTCGTCGCTAATTTAATCACTCAATATAATTCATCAACAGTGATGAACAAAACTGAGTACATATAAAATTTTCAATAATGTTAACATTAATTCTATATTTCAGCCAATAGACCAATATATACATGAAAATTAACATTGTATGTTCTTTCTCAAAGTTGCATAATATATGTAGAGATAGGGTGGAACACGAATAATGTAAAACTATTTATTAATCATAAAATATACAATGCAATATGCGGTGACGATAAAGACTACGAATATAATCTATCTATTAACTAAACTCTTATAACTACAACGACACAATTACCTAACAACACGTTTACACTTAGCAACACGAATACAACTAACACCTTTTCTCACAACTCTCTCTCTCTGAACTCTAATATACTACACGTACTACGACCGACTCCACACTCTCTGCACTCATGCCCTTGCATCCCTATTTAAAACCATCCATTCTATCCTCTTTCATACCTATTCTCTCTTTCCAATCACACTTTCCCACCCACTCCTCGCAATCTTACCCTCAGCGGGTCACTCAGCCCAAACACTCAAACGCATTCCTAAAGCCACTCTTCACTTTCATCCGATACATTCATAACATCCCGTCCACACGACACTAGCGCACGATCATTCATCCTTTCGCACGCACTCTAGATAACACGCTCATCCTGCGATACCACATATATTTATAAATTTTTTACATCTTTGAAAAGCACAATCCACACATAATTTATATTCAGTTCCGAATTCATTCGATTATGAATATCTATTGTAGCATATGATATTATTACAAACATTTATTATAACATCACAGAATTATCATTAATTAAATAGTGTTAACATTTGTAAATAGTTATGTTATATTAATTGTGTAATTATTGTAGTATATTATGAATTTTTTCAAATATATATCCAACATCTTAGGAAATAAAAAAAAATATAATTTTAAAATTAAATTGTGCTTTTCTCATAAGAAATCAACAAGCACAATATTGTGAGCACAGTTTGTTTGATAAAATACAAACAGCATTCAAAAAACAACCAGAACTATAAATAGAACTACCCATAAGAAGGAAAGTTATTGAATAAATACATATGTATATTTGAATTGATCAAGTTCAAAT
This sequence comes from Eufriesea mexicana, assembly GCF_001483705.2. Classification (NCBI taxonomy): domain Eukaryota; kingdom Metazoa; phylum Arthropoda; class Insecta; order Hymenoptera; family Apidae; genus Eufriesea; species Eufriesea mexicana. The sequence goes on from NW_016909928.1 coordinate 410,233, forward strand.
GCATCTATAACCATAAATTTATTAAACTATAGTAAAGGAAAGTTAGTTAGTAACTTTATTAGTAAATGAACAGCGATTGATGCAATGTTAATTATAGATTTAATAAAAAAAGATAAAACTCTACAACACTCAAAAAGAATATACAACTGCGTTTGGCACTTATAACAAAATATAAAAGTTGGTCTGTTGATTAGTGGAATGTGATTAATACGTATAATACAATCGATCAATGTAAAAATGGAAGCAAATGCTTCACGTCTGTAAAAGATTAAATCCGATTGTTATTATAAATTATATTATTATTGATGTAGCGGTTAGCGTGTATGTTTACGAATTTTTTGTTATAAGACATGGCTTTTTTGCTACAACACACGAGTTTTATGTAATTTGTACACATATACGGATACATACGCTGAATGGTTTTATGGCATGACTATACTTATTTGACCATAGGTATTTTTCAAATTGATGTACCTGTTTTTCTCATCTGCGGCTAAAATTTTAATTACACTTATTCTACAGATACATAGATCTTTCACTCTACCAAATTTCATTAAGATCCACAAGAGTCACTTTTGAGGCTTTCCTTGTAAAATAGAAAATATAATTTATACTTTATTTGTGTCAGTTTAAAAAAAATTTGTGCAATTACTAACGATTTTCTATGATAATTTTCTATAATTTCAATATACATATGATTCGATACAAAATCTTTTGTACATAAATTATATATTGTTTATTTCTCCCAACCTTATATTACTTAAAAAAATGTTCATATGTAAATCTAATTTCTAGTAATTATTTTGTAAACATTGATCTGTATATAACGGGGACTGAACGTGATCTTTAATATATTCTTCTACTGAAATAAATGTTTTTATCTAATTATCATATTTCATTGATAATTATATTTAATTTTTAGATTATAAATGAATTTAATACAGCAATATCCCACATTTCATAAAGTTCCCTGTTCCGTCTCGGAGAGTGTGTTTATAACATAATTTTATTCTAAGGCTTACACTTTTGCCAGACCTAACGGTCTATTTTATATTTTATACCGCGACTGCAATTCCGGAGGTTCGATGTGCCTCAACGCCGTTCTAGCGGATTAAGCGTACAAAGGTAAAGCAAAATTAGGTATTTTACTAGAAACCAGACGCGACAGATGGGACCCACTTGTGACAGACCCAACAAGCGACGGACGGACGACACTTATAAATCACGTCATCGACCATCAGAAATCGGCTCCTTGACAGTTTCCTACTCCTTAGCCAAAGGTCCTTATGTCACACCCTCTGTCCAATTAAAACTCTTTACCTTTCCACCACCAACATCTATTTTACCCAATCAGAACTAAACTAGACAAAACTCCGGACCGAACACGACGAGACAGGACATACAGCAAAATCGACGAGTCAGTTCGTTTTCGGCACCAATCCTTCGAACATCTAAATTGCTCATACAAACGCGTGTTCGAAACGATACTCCGTTAACGTCCCAATATAACTATTCTACACTTTTCACTAAATAAACACTCTCTTTGACCACACACATTTTGGATCCTTATTATTTCAACTAGTCACGCAATATTAAATTGGCGCGTGATAAGCGTTCTTGGATATCGTGGGACGCTACATTCCCTTAAAAACATTTTTACTTTTAGTATTGAAACATTGATAGCATTAAATGAAGCACTTTCAAAATATATGACTTTAATACATTTTGCAATAAAATGACAAGATATCTCTGAATTTTTAGTGTTTTTCAAAAAGAATATATTAAATAAAAATTTTGCATTATTTGTAGAACTATAACAAATATCAACAATTGTGTACATTGCTCTTTAGAGTTTATCATATGAAAACAGAGTGTGATAAATTGATAAGACAATTAATATAAAAATCAGTTGCAAAGAGTTAGTTGAAGGAGTAATTTCGAGTAGTACATAAATTATTTATTTATCAATACTTAGTAATGTATATTAAAGACAGTGAAATTAATAATCATAAAATGTTGGTTTATACACTTTAAAATGATATATAATATGAGATTATAATTTTAAAATATTTAAATTTGATAGGGGGAATTTAGGGATTTAATTTTTCCGCATTTTTGAATAAATTTTGTTTCAATATATTTAAATATGTGTATTTGTCCATAATATCATTTATAAAAATTAATTCGCCAACCACAGATGCTGCCATAGAACCCCACACCATAACTCCACCACCTCTATGCTTTACACTCGATTGTAAATTTCGTAGATCCAATTCAGTATTTGGCTTCCTCCAAACTAATATTCTACCATCTGATTTAAATATGTTAAATTTGCTTTCATCTGAAAACAGTATGTTACTACAAAATGTTGAATCCTTCGTTATAAATTCTTTGGCAAATTTAACCCTCATCTTTCGACTTTTTCCCAATATGTATGACTTCCTTCGCACAATACACGCAGAATATCCAGTAGTTTTTAATACCCTTTGCACAGTTTTCGAACTTACTTCTTTTTGTCACTCTTTATTTAATATCATTCTGAGTTCCGAAGAGTTTAATTTAGGATTTTTCTTCACTTCGTTTACAATTTTACGTTTTTCTCTAACAGATAACTTGTGAGGACGACCACATCAAATCTCACTATCAAAATCTGATTGATTTATAAATCGTTTTAAATTCGTTACAAATATAAGTACATATTTTTCAATTATGAATAACTTCCAACAAATTAATTATATAATGAAACTTGTAATTTACTTGAAATATAAACTATATACATAATTTAATAAATTTAATAATTAAAGCACCTATTGACTTATTGACTTGTGACTTAAATTTTTTACTTTTTATAAATTTGTAATATACTATATTTATTATTAAAGTTTATGTTGATCACATAAATAGTATAAATTAAAGCTGACAATTGGTTACGTATTTAGATTTATTCAGGAAGGATAAAATAAATATATTAAAATAAAATAACCTGAAATTAATTAGCAAAATATTTATATTTTAAGAATATATTATAAATTATTATTGGTTTATACATGAATGTGATTATGTATGTATATATATTTTATATTTTAAACACAAAAATCAAGATTTTTATAAGATTTTATTTCCTAACACATTTTGTCTCTGCATTTGTACATTTTATTTTTATGTAAATTAATTGCAAGATACTTGAAAATAATTTTAACTCTACAATCAGTCTTATGAATAAGAAATGTTTATATAATAATACTTATGAGCTACTTAATTCTTTCTGAATTTCTTCCAATGATTTTCCTTTTGTTTCGGGAACTAATAAATATACAAAACAGATTCCAATAGCACAAAATACAGCAAATAACCAAAATGTACCATCAAGATTAATTACTTCTGTAAGATCACTAAAAAACTTTGTGACAATGAAAACCAGTATCCAGTTAAAGAGGCAAGCACTACTTGCAGCTATACCTTTAATTTCTGGTGCAAAAATTTCACCCATCATCATCCATGGAAGTGGGCCAAAACCAATATTAAACAAAATAATGAAAATACATACAGATGCTAATGGTAACCATGTAATTGAACTAACATTTACTTCAATTCTTAAAAGATAAAAGTAGATTCCAAGGGCAAAAGTTGTTAAACACAAAAATGTTATAGATGCTAATAACAGTATTCTCCTACCTATGCGATCTACAATTAATGTACTTACAAAGACAGCTAATACTTGCATTACACCTACAATAATAGTAGAATAATTAGAATTTAAAACGCTCCCAGCCTGTTCAAAAATACTACTAATGTAGAAAATAACAACATTAACACCACTTAATTGTTGAAAAAACATAAGACCATAAGCAATTATAAATCCTTTCAAAGTTGCTTTAGACCTGATTGAAGTGCAAAAAGAAACTGTATTTTTATTGTTTTCTTCCAATGTATCTTTTTGATTTTGTAATTCATTTTCTATATTATATCGAGCACCACGCAACCTGATTAAACTTTTTCCAGCAGAGTCTTCATCGCCCTTTTTTAAATAATATATAGGTGATTCTGGCATGAACATAAAAATTACAAAAAAAATAATGGGTGTAGTAGCAGATACAATTGATACTACAAGCATATTACAGAAAGTTCCTAAAATATATGATAATAGAATGCCTACGGTAAGAAGTAATTGATAGAAAGATCCAAGAGTACCACGAACATTCTTTTCAGCTATTTCTGCAGTATATATTGGTACTACCACACCGAAAGCCCCACCACTGAGACCAGTGATGAATCTACCAATATAAAACATGACTACAGAATTTGCAAAAATTATAAGTAACCAACCTATGGTAAAAGGTATCACCATTAAAAGCATTGAATACTTTCTTCCTATCCTGTCAGCAAGAATTCCAATAGGAATACATATCACTGCT
>NW_016909928.1:415140-419481 GCF_001483705.2 Eufriesea mexicana
ACTGCAGTTAATGAGCTAATCCATGAAAATTCACTCTTCGAAAAGTTGATATGATATAAAGAAGATAATAACTTTCCATCTTCACCAGCAGAAGAAGTCCATGCTAATGTCATCCCAGTTGCTAATGCTCCAAGAGTTGCTGCCAAACTAGCCAGATATTGAGGCCATTTTCTAGCTGAAACAGCTTGATCTTCAGCATTGGAGACCAAGGTTTGATGTGATACTCCAAGACGATTTTCATTCATTTTTTATAAATTACTTTAATAAATATCTAAAAATAATTATTTATATATTAGAATACTTATATGTTAAATACTAGTTTTTTAAATTACAATAATTCAATTTAATATATGTAATTCAAAAAAATTTGTAGATATTAATTAGATTACCAAATCATTAAAAAGTATTTATTTAATTACTTACATTTTATTTCACTTTAAAGATATTAACAGTAAAATCTAGTATATTGTTTATTTGTAATAATTCACTATGTTTACCGGTTATTTATTATCATTGTCATTGTATACCAATAATAATAACAAAAATGATATTCTTTTGCTATATATTAACGTAGTATTGTTTTAAACGCGTAGAATTTGAAAAAAAATTTTCACGTATTTTAAGTCCAAGTGTACAACAAGAAATGCAATATTTCTATCGATTTGGCGATAATAATTATTTTGAAAATATTTCGTATCAGTAAGATAGCTAAATAAAGATTAATCTAGATTTAATTAACGTGACTTCTTTATTGTGCGTATATTTGATAAATTCAAATTTCTTACCATCTACAATTGTTTATCAACTTCTTTAATTCTTTAAATGTTAATAAATTTAGCTTGTTCAAATATGTAATTATATATCAAGTTTATTATTTACTACTTGAGAAACTTTTTATAAAATTACTTGTAACTTGATAAAAGGTTTTCTTATAATAGTATCTAGAACTTTGTACCATTGTGTAACATATTTATTCAATGATAACATAATAATGATACATTTATCTTATCTTATGCACTCATTAATTTCTCAAATAATTTGCGGAGTTAGTAATATTCTTTTTATACTACTTTGTAACATTGGAAAATCATGTTCAGTTTTTTCTAATATAGATATTAAATATTCTCTGCAACCGTGTTCTTTCTGCAAATTTTCTTCTATTATATTTTCATTTTTATAAATCATTTTATATACACCATTTCTAATATCAAATAATTGTTTCACTTTTCGTTGTTTAAGTACCAAACTATGTAAATTCTAAAAATTGAGAAGTAGAATTAATAGTTAGCAAATTATGTCAATATAATGCAATTAAAAGCATACATGGTATTTTAGCAGTTCCAATTGTTCAATTTCCTTTTCTATAGTACAAATATGTATTTTTATGTTTTGTAAAAACTGTTGGCATTTGATTAATTTATCTTGTATATTTGTTATTTGATTTTTTAATTTTTCTACCATATTACTAGTTTGCTTCGTAATCTGTTAATAAGAAAACATATGATTTACTAAGTTTTTAAGAATTAATTATTTTAGTACTTACTTTTAAAAGTTGTTTGATTTTTGTTCTTTGATCAGACAAACGTTTGTTAATTACAATCTTTTTATTATGTTTTACTTTTGGATTTCTTTTAAGTTTACCAAATACTTTATCAACTATCATATTTCTCCTTGTAATACAAAGATTCATATCATGAATTAATTTTTCTTGAATCTTTTTTAAATAGGAAAGTCTCATTTCCATTCTATGAATTTCACTCTTCATTAATGCTATACCTCCAGTACTTTGTTCTTCTTTCATATTTTTTAGTGTATCTTGCATCAATTGTACCTTTGTTAGATAAATATTGTAGTAAATGTAAACAAGTTAATAACATAACAGCATAAATTACCTTTTTTTCCCATGCTAAGCTTTCTTGTTGTGCAAAATTTAATTCCTCCTTTAATATCATTTTCTCAGTGCATATATTTTTTAAATCACTTTGTAATTTTATAAGTTCTAATTCTAATTCTTGGAAAGATAAAAGACATTCATTTTTTATTACACAATTTTTATCCTCTAATTCCTTTTTTAAATCTTTCTGTATCACTAAATTTGCATTTATACAGGATAATTTTTGATCAAAAGAAATTATAATTTTATTCACATTTACTTCTTCTTTTGTAACCATTTCTAATGCATATTCTAATTTAAAATTTTTTTGTCCCATTATCATAATTTCTTTTTCAAGGAGATTTAATTCTTGTAGTTGTGATTCTCTTTGTTGACTTAATGAAACAACAAAACCTTGTTGACGCAACCAAAATTGTTGTGCTTTCTTAATATTTTGTTGAAGTTTTTGAATATTTTTTTCTAAACTAGCAATTTTTAAATCTTGTGGACTTAATTCTTCTCCACCAATAGCTGGTAATATCTAAAATTATTTATTTAAAATGTACAATTCGTTTATTATTTTAAATTAAGAAATAAAAAATAGGATATATAACCTGATCAATAAGTTTATTTATTCCTAAAAGCTTTGTTTGTGTTTTTTCTATCATTATTTCAAACCTTTTTATCTCTTTTTGCAATTTATCTATTTGTTTTTCTTTTCCAGTATTCTTTTGTGTCAGGTCCTGCAATTCTGCTTTTCTATTTTCAATTAAATTTTTAAGTTTTTCTAGTTGTAAGAGATTATTTCCATATGTATTTTCTACACGTGCAATTGAAATTTCATGTTCTAATATAGCATTTTTTATATTTATTAATAATTCATTTATGTATTGAGCTGCTTTATTGCATATAACTTTTTCTTCCAATTTTTTAAATACTGCATCTTCTAAATTATTCTTTTGTTGAAAAATGGTTTCAAATTTTTTATTCGCTTGCTCTTCTTCATACAAATAATTTTGATATTCCTGAAAGTAAGTTTCTAGTAATATCTATCGACCTTTTATTTAACAATTAAGGATCTCTTTGGAAGAAAGGTACTTCTTCAACATAGCGCGATTGACACAGGCTATTTTTCAGTTATCTCGCTTTTATAGTCAACTCTTTATTATAGTCTTATTATATATGAAAGATGGAGTTTATACAATATCGATTGTATAGGTTTTTTATCGATATCAATTATATTTTTATCAATATAAACAAAAAATATTTCAACTTAAATATCAGTTATTTATTTATAAGAATATTTTAAAACGCCATTTTAGCAGAAGCCTTCCTTCTAAAGAGGTTCTAAATTATGACAATATATTCAACATACACTAAATATGATATTGTAATCACACTGTATTTGTTCATTCATTTTTGCAAAATCTATTAATTCTGATTTATTCTTTGCAATTTTTTCATTGTACAATGATATTGCTTTTGTTGTAATTTTAATGTTATTTTCTGCTCGAAAAGATAAAGATGTTAAATTTTCATTACTTTCCATTTCTTTCTCTATTTCTTTTTTTACATTTTGTATTTCTAATAATAATCCACTGTATAACTTGTGTGCTTCTCTAAAAAAGTGTTTAAATATTAATTGTTGTAAATTATTTACATTTCTGCAATTTATAAATTCATATGTACAATAAAATATTTATATGATTTCTAATCTTTTTATAATATTTACTTTTGTTCACAATGTAACAGATCATGTATATCATTTCTTTTAGAAATATTAGCTACCACAGATTTCCATATATTATGCAAATCTTTATGCTCTGTATGCAGAGATTCTAAATCTGTATTTGCATCAATTATCATTCTATTAATATCTTTCTTTTCTTTATCTTTAATTTGTAATTGCTCATCAATATAGGCTATTTCTGATTCAATTTTCCATATTTCTTCTTTTAATCGATATAATATAAAATCTCTTTGTTGTTTTTTATTAATCAATATCTTATTCCTATTAACATCTTGTAATGACATTTGTTTAGATATTATTAAATGGTTGTTTAAATTTTTCTCCCATTTAGATAAGTAAGAATGAAATACCACTAATTTTTGTAAATTTTGAGATAATTTTTCTTTTTTATCTTTTTCTTCTTTTAATTTTGAATAACTCTGTTTCACAATTTGCTTAGCATTTTCCATATTACTATTCTTTTTTTCTCTCAATAATGTAACTTTAGAAAGTGCTTCTATGTATTGTTGTAATATTGTATGCTGATGTTGTACTTCTTGTTGCATTTGATAAAGGTTTACAGCTTCTAATTCTAATTCCTTTTCTGCTTGTTTTATTGATACTTCCTAAAAATATATAATTATATTTATATTGTATAAATATAACTTCAAATGTAAAATAAACAAAAAATTTTAAACAAATATAAATGTTATTATTAATAAATTTTTTACTTATTATT
>NW_016909928.1:419777-427267 GCF_001483705.2 Eufriesea mexicana
AGGTTAAATTTATTAAATTTATTACTTAAGTTTTCAAATAATGCGTGAATATTTTAGTAATGAGATTACAGTTTTAATAGAAAAATATCATATAGCAAAATTTTCATTTCGATTGATAATTCTCCGTTGTTACAATATTTGTAAAAGAATTCCATAAAGAGAAAAATAATTATTATTAGAAATTTATTGCTTTTGAATAATAAGTAGTTTATTATTATTATCTAAATTACAATTTTATTAATTGGTAACAGAAGTATCTTTTATATATTACAATTATGATACATAAACTATTAAATACTAAAATATTAATTTTTTATAATAAAATTGAACATATTTTTTATCTTAAAATATATTTAAATAAAATTGTATAATAATTACATTATTATTTTATTATTACATTACAGTTTATTGAAATTTGCATTATTATTAATTCAAATAATTAATTATCAGTTGTGCTGTTATTGAAAAAAAATGATATATAGTTGTGCAAAAACTATTGTTTCCCTCCTTTAGTGTATATATATAACGAATTATTCTCTCTTGAATAACTGAATATAGTAATACATACAGCGCCGGACAGAAGTATTGGCACAGCATGGTTGTGTGGTACAAGTGCTTATAATTAATAAACAAATTGATTTGAAGGAAAAACTTTTTGACATATTCATTTATTATCTATTCTAGTTTATTACATAGTAGAAGCAATAATTTAAATACATTGGTTCACGAAACAATAACAAAAATGCATTTATTGAACATTTTATGGGTGGACAAAAGTGTTGGCACACTGGAATAAAAACCTTTAAAAATTACTTGAAATTAAATATTAATATTTAGTTGGCCCTCCTTTCCTTTTAAGAACTTCGTTTAATCATTTGGGCATTGAATCAATTAACTTTTTTGTAAAATCCGGCTCGATTTTATTTTATTCTTGTAAAAGAACATTTTTCAAGTCTGCTTTGCTTGTTATACGATGTTTCGGAATTTTTTTTTCCAATTCATTCCCGACATGTTCCATAGGATTCATGTCTGGACTCTGGGGTGGTGTATTTAGGGAATGAGAAGCATTATAAATGATCCAATGGTGTACGATGTAAACGGTGTGCTTTGGATCGCGTTCTTGTTGGAAATAGAATTTTCCGCGGGAGATTTAATTTTTCCGCATTTTTGAATAAATTTTGTTTCAATATATTTAAATATGTGTATTTGTCCATAATATCATTTATAAAAATTAATTCGCCAACCACAAATGCTGCCATAGAACCCCACACCATAACTCCACCACCTCCATGCTTTACACTCGATTGTAAATTTCGTAGATCCAATTCAGTATTTGGCTTCCTCCAAACTAATATTCTACCATCTGATTTAAATATGTTAAATTTGCTTTCATTTGAAAACAGTATGTTGCTCCAAAATGTTGAATCCTTCGTTATAGATTCTTTGGCAAATTCAACCCTCATCTTTCGACTTTTTCCCAATATGTATGACTTTCTTCGTACAATACACGCAGAATATCCAGCAGTTTTTAATACCCTTTGCACAGTTTTCGAACTTACTTCTTTTTGTCACTCTTTATTTAATATCATTCTGAGTTCCGAAGAGTTTAATTTAGGATTTTTCTTCACTTCGTTTATAATTTTACGTTTTTCTCTAACAGATAACTTGGGAGGATGACCACTTCGATTCGCACTATCAAAATTTGATTGATTTATAAATCGTTTTAGAATGTTTCTAATAGTAAAACGACTTTTGTTAACAATTTGTGATATTTCGCTGTAGGATTTTCGCATTTTATACAAATTTAGTATTATTTTTCCCTCTTCACTTGTCGTTTCTTTCGCTTTTCTTGACATTATTACTTTTTCTTACTTTCCCTGTTGCTAAACGACGGAAGTTTAGGATAATTGTTGTTGAAAATGACAATCGGCGTGTCACCTAACTAGATTTTGAAATGACGATGGGAAATTTTTCAAACAAATGCAGATATATTACATTTAGCATCGTGTGCCAATACTTTTGTCCACCCATAAAATGTTCAATAAATACATTTTTGTTATTATTTCGCGAATCAATGTATTTATATTATTGCTTCTACTATGTAATAAAACTAGAATAGATAACAAATGAATATGCTAAAAAGTTTTTCCTTCAAATCAATTTGTTTAGTAGTTATAAGCACTTGTACCGCACAACCATGCTGTGCCAATACTTTTGTCCAGCACTGTATATATATTTGTATGATTGCATACATGTTTCGGAAAGTTGTCAATTTAATTTCTAGTAGAAGAATTATCAAATATTTTATTTTGGGTGTATTATTTATTTCATAATTGTACGGTATTCTAAAATATACTTAAAGTATGATTTATAACTTATTAGTATTTATTAGTTATAGAAATTTCATATTTTAAGGTTATTTCGGCAGTATAAAAATACATTTAGTCCAAAATATATTATATTAATTATCTATTTTTGTATATATATTTCTAAATATATATTTAATTGTTACATGTATTGTTATTTATAAATAATTTGCGTAAAAGTGTTTTAATTAATTATCTTATTTCCAAACAGATGAATACTATATTGAATGTTGCTCGCATATTAAATGTATCCTGTAAACGATATCTAAGTTCTGGTAAATTACCTTCAGAAATTGTAATACCAATAGATAAAGATATGATTATCTGTTGGCATCCAAAACGGGAATTTCTTTATGAGTATTCATTACCACTACCAGAAGAGAAACAAGTTGTATCAAATTCTTTTTTATGTATTGGTGAAAAAGAAATTGCCGAGGCATTTAAACATAAAAGAAAGGAAGTTGTTGTTGAAGAACTTAGTAAAATGACATATACTACAAAACATAGATGGTATCCTAGAAAACGGATTGCGAGATATAGAAAAACAGAACCGGACAGACCATATCTATAATAATAAATTATTGCTCAAATATGTTTAAATACAGTAACTCAATAAAATCATATTAAAATTAAATAAATTTAAATTTATTAGATAATTATTATATCCGTTTTGTTTAATTATTTTTTCCATTTTATTGCACCTATTTAAATATCAATATTCTTAATCTCAATATACATGTAAAAATATACATGTATATATACAAGTACATGTACATATACATTAGTCATTTTCATACATACATAAAAATCAATTATGAAAAAAAAAAAGAAAATTTAAATTCTATAAATTTTGAGGTAATATTTGTCTTTCTCCTTCATATAAAAAGATTTGCATTGCTTGGTGTAACAAATATCTTCCAAAGTTACATTTTTCTTCATTGTTCCATGTTGCTGCTATCCCATAATAATCTCCATTTTTGTAATTTTTCAATTTTTGTATTCCTAGAGCGTCAATCATAGCAGCTTCCCGTGTATAAGCTTCTACTGCAATACTGTTTTGGAAGACATGAAGACATACAATTCCATATCCACCATTCCAAATATTTAAAATATGTTGGATTTTTGCATTCTCAGAATTTTGATTTGAAACCCATGCATCAAAAGCACCTTTAAGATGGGAGTATGGTCTATTTCGTGTACCTTTACCCACATAGAATATAGCAGAGAGAAATGTAGTCCAAACTGTGGATTTTGTTAAATTTTCTGCATGAGAAGGTAGGTCTCTAGTTATACATGGATCTAAGAGTAAATAATTAAAACTAGTTTTACTCATTCCTTCTCTCCATTTCCTAGAAGGACTTGCTAAGGAAAATTCTTTAAAAGCATTTTTTTCAATGACTTTGTATCTTCCTAAATCATTTATCCAATCTCCATACATTAGAAATGGTTTCATTTGAAATTCATAATGATCCATCTTAAACAAAGTTTTAGAGTGATTAATTTGAAACAATGACGAATTATGTGTTTTATTTTTTAGCTTTGTAAGGCGTTTTAAATATAATTGCCTTGTTGTATTAGTTATTGGTCCAGGATTATCACCCTGCTGAATTAATTCTTTTCGTAGCATTTCATCTGTTAGATACATGTTTGTTGATAAATTTAATGACTTGGGCCCTGAATAAAATTATAAATTGTAATTTGAAAAATTATATATAGATATATATAAAATAGTTTTAATATATCTTACACAACTGGTCAGGTAAAATACAATCTGTAGTTTTGCTGTAAATAAATAAAAATTACATCTTATTACAATTGATTATTGATTAAAGGACATTTAATACTTTACCATGGTGGTAAGGTGTAAATTCTGCGTTCTAAAAAAGCTACACCTTCATCAACATCTTCATATTTATAATCCTCTTGTACACTGATGTATGATTGAGATTTGAAACTATCGGGAACGATTAATTTACTATCTCAAAATATTAAGTATATTGTATATATGTGTAAGCTTACCTAGAATGAAAGATACTTAAATTTTCTCTAAAACTATTTCCAGTATTACTATTCTTTAATTTTACTTCTTTGTCTGAGAACTTTTTTTTAAAGATATACTCCTTTAAGTGCTGTTTATTTTTCTCATTAAAATCTATTTTCTGTATATCTAAATTTTTAAAATTATTATTAAGTCCTTCTGTAAAATTCCTTGTTAATGTATTTGCTTTAACATAGTTCTCATGTTCATTAGAATTTATTGGTATATCATCATCATATTTATTTTCATGTAATTTTATTGCTAGATTTTTCTTAAATTTATAATTTAAGTTTTTTAAACTATGGTTTGGTGATAATGAATTTGCTGAATCTGGACTTGTGTTTTCTGAAGATGTATCTTCATTGTTTTTTCTAAGTTTCCTAAGCGATGAATATTGCCTATAAAATCGTTTTCTTCTCCTTGGTGTAGACCTCGCCATTTCTTTTCCTAAATTAAATTCTTCTGATTGAAATGATTGGTTTCTTGTCATACTAGGTGTAAAAGTCTCAAATTTTAAGTCTTTATTTAATATCTTTGGAGATAAATATTTTTGTTCCTTTCCTATTGATTTATTCATTAAAAAATTTGGTGATTTGCTTATAATGGAATCATTTGGATCACGCATAGGTATTAATGGAATTTTAATATTATTATTATAACCAAACAGTTGTCGTTTATATTTAGGGGTAACAGGTCGTTTCTTTACTTTCATTTTTAGTGAAAATTTATTTTTCACACTACATGGCATGCTGTTATCAGTACTTATTGTAGATGATGGACTTGTATTATATAGATTCTTTTTAGACTGTACATAATCATCATTAATTTTGTTTTCTTTAGTATTAGATTTTAAGGAATTTGAAAGTTGATTAATAATTTCATTAACTAAAGATTTTTCTTTATCCATTTCTTCACGAATTTGAAGTTCTGCTGCACAGTCAAATTGATTTTCATTATTTATATTACTGTAATTAAAATGCAAGGAATTTTTAACATGTTCTTTAGATATATTTTCATTCAATATATTTTCTTCTGCAAGATCTGAAATTTTTGGGACAATATATTCTGCTACCACATTTTGGCTATTAATCAAAAGTTTTTCTACAAAAAATGTTTATTTTTTATTTATTTATTGATTAAGTACTTAATAAATTATGTAGAATATGTGCAAATTAATTTATTTGTTTTACATACCAAAAGTCATTTTGTACTTTGCTGCTTTTTCTTCCTTTATAATGTTATCACAATATTTTCCAAGTACCACAATTACTTTATAATATTTACCATCAAATGCATAGTGAAATGGACTACGTCCTTCATCATCTAAATAAAGAGGATCACCACCATTTGCTAATAGTAATTCTAACACTGTAACTCTACCCCATGCTGCTGCTACATGAACTGGAGTTAATCCATCTACTGATCTATAAAATTAGATAAATTTATAATACATTATACATAAATAAATTATTGTATAACTTTACATTTTTCTAAAACATGAAATTAATTTTACTTTAATTACCTTACTTTTATTTTAATTCTTTACCTGACATTTGGATTACCTCCATGTCGTAAAAATAATTTTGTGACTTCTTCTGCAAAAGCTTCGGAGTCATTACCTATTACTAAATGAAATGGAGTTACTCCATATGTAGGAATTAGTACATTAGGATCTGCTTCTTTATTTAAAAGTAATGTTGTTACTTGTCTATTAAAATAAATTAATAAAAATATGAATTAAAATGATTCAATAATAACATTAATATTAACTTTATGATAATATATATCTAAATAATTAAAATATATCAATATTTAAACAAAGTATATTCTTACTTTATGTTATTATCCTCTAAGCCATCACAAAGAGAAGAAGCTAGAAAAAGACATCCTTTTGCTTTCAGAGCTGACATATTTTAATCGTAATTGACTTATTTTGTCAGTATACTTTACTTTTTCAATTATCGTTAATTGATAAATCCGTTAGCTACAAAAATGAAATATTTTCTTATATTATGTATTAATCAAATCGATACAAACGATATGTAAGAATATATTGCTTATCAATTTAATATACATATTATATTTATACATATATATTCAATAGATTATTTTATGAACTTTTGTGAAATTATTTTTACAGCACAAAGTGAATAAAACATGTTTAA
Source organism: Eufriesea mexicana (assembly GCF_001483705.2). Classification (NCBI taxonomy): domain Eukaryota; kingdom Metazoa; phylum Arthropoda; class Insecta; order Hymenoptera; family Apidae; genus Eufriesea; species Eufriesea mexicana. The sequence continues at coordinate 426,347 of NW_016909928.1, forward strand.
TATCTCTCTATATTCATCAACATTTTAAAAACATAAAAATACCTTTTATAATAATAATAAAAGCATAATATAATAACTGTAGCCAGTAAAATTAACTACTTTAACCAAATTGTTAGAGATATATTGTAAAAATTAATAAAGTATGATATAGTTAATTATTTCACTAATAATTTATATTTTTGACGTTAATTTTTATTATACATATTTTAATATTAAATACTTACTATGAAAATTTGAAATCAAGTACTCAAATACACTTTACCTTCTTTGATGACATGTATTTATTTTCACCGACTGTTTAAATTCGGTTTAAATTCATTGTTTTCAACGTATTAATAACAAAGTATAACTAAGTGTACTTGTTAATAATAAATTAACTTTTACTTTACGGTAAATATTATAATGTATAAATAAAAAATTTCTATTTTTTAACACTATATGTGCAATTATAACAAAAGAAAAAATCAAAATTGTTATTATGCAGGTTAACTTTTATGTATACAATTCATTGTACGATTTATATTATCAAAAAATATTTGTTTATAATTGTCTGTATTATATTTTATCATTTTTGAACGATGAAAGTAGTGCTTAACTTAAATTTTGTACTATTTATTTTATTAAATTAAATAATGATTTAATTTCAGTTATTATGTTACCTCCTACAGCAATAATAATTAAAGTAACAAATGTTTTAACACCATATATTATAAGAATTTATGAAATAGAACATTATGATAAAAAATTAAATTCTATTAATAAGAAATTATTAAACAAAAAGAAAACATTTAGTGATGTTCAAGAACATTTAGAACCAAAAATAAGAAATGTAAGCTGAGTTTGCACTAATACTAGTATTTAATTTATATTAATTTGTATTATTTTTATTACTTAATTTTATTATATTGTATTAATTTATTA
>NW_016909928.1:427602-544474 GCF_001483705.2 Eufriesea mexicana
TTATATTCATTTATATTAATAAATTTATATGAATTTAGATTTTATTCACAATTATTACAAAAAATTAATTTGGTATATAAATATTTTCAGACAGTTATAGTATGCAATGACTTAGATATAGCAGTTGATCATCCTAGTTGTTTATATAGAGGATACATTATTAGTATTGAAAATACAACAAATACATATAATATTTTTTTACCCGATTATGGTATTACCGTTTTATTACAAAGAGAAGATTTTATTATATGTTCATCTGATGTGATTTTGGAAGAATATTTAAGCTTTACAGTTGGTTTATATAATATTTTACCTGCCGATATAAAATATGATTCATCTATGCACAATAAAACTTTAATGTATGGCTACAATAAAATCTAATAATTAATATACATAAATAATTTACATATTTAAAAATTAAATATATTTTTTGTATGCATGTCAAGAATTTTGAAAGAATGGAGCCCATGTGCAATTGAATATACAAAGGAATTAATAAGTGCATCTGATACAATTTATTTTGATTATTTGGTATCTGATCAATATGGAAGATATTATGGTGAATTTTATCTCAGCATAAAAAGTAATATAATATGTTTAAGTGAAGCTTTAGTTCTTAATCATTATGCAGTTTATTTAAATGAAGGTAATCTAATCATTTATTTTATATTTAATTACATTACAAATTGTCTTATTTAACATTATAAATATTTATAAATATTTGTTATTTGATTTTTATGCAGAATTGTTGCAATTTATAAAAAATCCTATGAACAGTGAAAAAGTAGATAAAGAAATAATCAATTGTGAAACTATATTTTATTTAAATATTTCAAAAGTATTGAATAGCAATAATGAAAGAAAAGAACAAAAAGAAAGGTTTGTTAAAAAATATGATTAATTAATCTTATTTCTATTAACAATTATATTAAATTTTCTTCCTCAGTTTTGTAAGAAAAATGCAATTCAAAATACATAAGCATTTACATCATGAATTTAAAAAAAATACAGAAAAAGTGTTAATCTATGGAAAAGATAAATATGAATGCTTAAATTCTATATTAGATGCAAAATTTCCTGCAGAAATACACAAGGTATAATTCTAAAACTTATAATTATAATTAACTTATAATTAACTTATATTGTGTTTTTAAGGCTTGGAAATCTTTGATAAGATCACCCAAGCCAAAAAGGATACAATCATATATGTGGCCTGCTATAAAAGAAGGTTTAGATGTTATAGCAATTGGAGTAGCAAAATCTGGTAAAACAGTTGGATATGGATTTGCTATTTGCGGACTTTTGGCTATGAACTCAAATGTAATATTTGTTTTAAAATAATTATTTTTTCGTATTAATATTGAAAATTATGCATATATCATATACTTATTTATCTTTTTCGTAGTCTTATGGCAGAATATATTATTTTTTATATATTCAGAAACTTAGAAATTTTATAGTCCATGATATTTGCTTTTTTATTAGATAATTAATAATTTTATAATTTCATGTATATATTTTAGTGTATATATACATATATATACACATAGTATATATATTTTAGTTTAGTCGTGATATATGATATAGTAATGATATAGTATATATATTTAGTTCAGTAATGATATATTTGTTATTAAAAGTATACACTAATTTAAATATACATTGATTTTTAAACAGCTTCCACAAGGAATAAATCCATCAGCACTGATACTATGTTCTTCTTCTTGTGAAGTATTAGAAGTTAATTCTTTATGTACTGAATTCTTACAAAGTTACAAAACATTAAGATCAATTGCAGCAATCAATGATAAATCAGAAAAATCCTTAGTGGTAGGTAATCTTCTAAAATAAGTTCAAAAAAGATAAATATATATTCATACTTTATTTTATATAAAAACTAAATTTTTTATTTTTAGGCTGAAATGTTTAATGGGTGTCAGATACTAATTTCTACACCAAGATTTCTAGCACGTTTTCTAAATAGAAATAAAAAATTAGTGAATTTTCAAAGTCTTCGATATTTAGTTTTAGATGGCGGTGATGTTATTTTAGATAAATATTTTGATTCTGTAAATTTTTTTTTATTTATGATCATTTTTTGCTTTAACATTTACATAAATATTATAAAATGTTTATTAGGTAAGTCAACTATTTAAACGACATGATATTATTTCTAATAGAGAATTAAAAGATAAAATGTTACAAATTATAATAACTGCTACATACTGGAGACCATATTTTAAAAAAATTGCTTCTATTTTAATGGATGATCCATGCATATGTATAGCATCTTTTATAGAAGCTGCAATTTTTAGATCTGTATGTCTAAATATAGATATAATAAATTCAAATAAAAAACATGAAAAGCTTTTAGGTAAAAATTAATTTTTTTTAAACTTATATTTAGTGTGCAATAAATAATTTCAAATCATTTTATGCAGATTTATTAGGTGATGAATACCGCAGTTCAAGAACTATAGTAATTTGCAGAAATAATAAAGAAGCTAAGAAATTACATAATTTTCTAACAAAACATAGAGAGATTTTATTTGTTCATGAAAATATGGATTTTGTTCATTTAAAAGGTTGGAATTCATATTGTGGGGATTTGAATTTGAATTCTCTATTTTATTCTAATTGAATTTTTAATTCTATTCTGAAATGTATTTAACATGTTTTATTTTAATATAGGTATTAAACAATATTGGAATGTTTGTATGAATGGTTCTTATCCAGTTTTACTATGTACAGATGAGATACTATCAGATATTGATGTTACAAATGTAACTTGGTTAATACATTATTCAATTCCTTTGCTTTCTAAGACTCAGTTTAATTTTCGATTTTCGACACTTCTAGACAATTTGCAAATGGTATGTTACTTTACAACAAAAATACTTATATAATTTAATAAATATAATTTAATGTTTAAGGAAAATTGCAATTGCAAAGTAACTATAATGATGGATGAATTTAATGATATACAGTTTTTACATATAATAAAAAGAATGCAACATATGAATGTTACAATCCCAGAAGCTGTATTAGAGAGAGTTAAGGTATTGACTATAATAATTATAAAAAATATTATGTATATACATGAATTAATTTATTATAATAACTTGTTTTATTATAATATTATATAATATTACATAATTTATTAAGCTTATAACAGCTGCTCTAGAAGAAAAAAAAGAAAATTATCCTATTTGTGATAACATAAAATCTTGGGGATTTTGCAATAAACAAACTTCTTGTATATTTAGACATAAAATACTTTCAAAAGTTGATGCACCACAGACAAATATTCAAGTGTAAGTGAAAGATTGAAAACAATTAAAGAATATTGGCTAATAAATTCTGAATATTATTTTAGAAAGGATAAAGTAAAGTTCAGAGTAATGAGTATACATGACGTCACACATATTTCTGCTAGGATTATATCATATTTTAAGTTTGATACACTAGAAGAAATAAAATTTTCTAATGCAGAATATATGCAGATGAATATAAAAATTCAAGAGTTTTATGCTTCTATCGAAAACAGGTAGATATATGTAAAAAAACTATTTTATAAATAGAAAAAACAATATCTTAAAAATTATTTAATATGTTTATTTGGATTTCTATTTACTATTGTAGAAAGAAATGTAGGACGATAGACATAGGATACATATGTGGTTTAGAAGAACCAGTAGATACTTTCAAAAGAGTACAAATTTTACATATTAAGAGAGAGGATGAGATTGATACTCCAAAGTATGTAGATGTAAAATGTATTGATACTGGAGTAATTTTGAACAAAGTAGATGTATGTATTCGAATATTATGACACAGAGTGTATAACATATTCAAATTAATATAAATTTTATGTTAGGTATATAAATTATTAGATATGCCAGAAGAGCTTATAAAATATCCTATGCAAGTAGTAGAAGTATTTTTAGTTGGTATAGCACCTCATGATGAAGAATATGTTTGGAATAATTGTGCAATTGATTCTGTATATCAGTGGTTTAAAGAAAATGTTGATAATAGATCTTATGTTATTGGAACGGTATACTATATTGCTATGTTCTTTTACACACTTTTATATGTATAAATAAAATATAATATAAACTTAAATAAACAGGTAAATTTACATCTGGGAAATATAATATGGGTAGATACTTTAAATGTTGGAACAAAATTGATTGGATATAAAGATTTAATTGGTTCATCATTAAAAACAGAATTATTATTAAAAGATCATGCTGTTGAAAATAATAAACATTTACATCAAATGCATCAGCTTTGCAAAGATGCTGGGTTTCTAAATAATAATGGATAAGATTAAAATTTTTAAATAAACAAAATTTCGTAAATATTTTTAAAGATTAATGAATTTTCTGTTACCTTCCCTTTTTATTGAAATATTAAATACCGCAATTGAAAAAAAAAGGAAGAAATAACAATTTCTTTAAATATTTATTACATATGTATACATACTCTACATATGAGGACGTACGTTTGTATTATCGATTACTTTTATATTTAATAACTTTTAACATTTAAAGATCTTTTAAATTAACTTAACATTAAAGAATAAAATAAGAAAAAAATAATTTACATGGAAAATTCTTTGAGTGTATCGCTCAGTTATTAATGAACTTTTGCTAGCTCGTAAAATGCATTAAATTGAGTACAATTATAATTGTCTTTGGAAATAAATACATGATTGTTTACAAGATATTAATAATACAAGTTAAGTTTCCTTTACATTTTGAAGTATATAAAGTATATATATATAGTATATTAAAGTTTAATGTATATAAAGTCTGCAAATTCAACAGTTGGGAGTTTCATATATCAATTTAAATTCACGATATCAATATTTTTATTTCTTTTTCACATTTAATTATTACATCTTAAGTATGCCAATTGTTCTACAATATTTAGTTTAATTTTGTTACTTTATTTTTATATATATTTACATTAAATATCCTAATATTATTTATATTAATTACATAATTTGTTTAAAATAAATATAACAATCTCCTTTTTTATGTTTAAGTAAACAATAACATGTTACTTATTGCACTTAATGTTATAGTTACTAATGTAAAATATGATATGAAATAAAAGGCAGAATAAATAACAAAAATATATTTAAAAAATTAACATAATTAAAATAAACTATTAACATAGAATGTAATATACAAAGATGTATATAATTACAAATGAAAAATAAATCATGATATTGAGTCAATGTGTAAAGAAATTAACCAGTAGATTTGGAGCGTATATTCATAATCATCACGTTAATGTTTAATTATGTTTAAGTATTTATTATTTCAAGATAGAAAGAATGATTCATTTTAATTATTAATATCTTGTAAATATTTAGTACCGTTATATTCTGTTGATTATTACATTTAAAACAAAATGAAAATTTACATACGCGTTCATAGCAACCACTGAATATCTAAAAATATAAACAATGTATAAGTAACTAATTGCTTGTCTCTAAAAAGTTGATTTTGATAAGCTACCAAAGTTTCGTCCATAAATGAGCAGTATATTTTAAAAATCCATTAATCAGTATAAAGTAGAGTTACTACATTTGAATAAATTTAACATATAAGGTTAAAAGAAACTATTAATACAAATTTATAATTTTCAAATTTTATACAATAGTCAGGTACTCAGAAGCAAGCTGCATTGGATCGACGTGATAAGAAGTAACTAAACGAACTTTCTGACCATCTTGTGTTGTGAATTCTATAGCCTGTTCATTTTCAGCGATCGTTGATTGTTCCGATTCTTCCATTTGATTAATCGTTGCAACAGCATTTGCATCTGTATCTTCATCCTATTACATAATTATAATCAAATATAATGATAAAATTTGTAGTATATAACAATAAAAGTATATAATAACTAATGTCTGTAAAATTACTAATATCATAATTCAATGCAATATTGCAATTCTGTCAAAACAAAAAATAATTTCTCATTTTAGCAGTGTAAATTTGTAGATATTTATGAATAAAATTATAGTAATTAATCAATATAATATATTACACTATAAATTATATATGTAGTCAAAACTTGTTTATGATAATTCTAAGTCTTTTAGTTCCATATTTACAAAAAATGTTTCAAATATTTATTAAAAAATCATATTTTATTACTTTATGAAGTTATATTCATTTAGTTCACAATTTGGAAGTGTGTTTTATTCATTTTCTGTATATTAAAATCCTTATTTCTTTTAAAATATGAAAAACTGAATTGTAATTTCTAAAATAAATATAAATAAGATATCAATTATTTGAAAAATTTTATTTTAAGATATTGGTAATATCTGTAATACCTGTAATGCTTTTACAATTGCTTCTGCATCTGTTTGTACAGTTGAAATACTTTTTACTTTTGTTTCTACTGTATTAGAAATGTCAACATCCTTTATGTCAGAATTTTGATTAACATGTACACTTAATGGTCCTGTTAATTCATCTGGAATCACACCAGGATGAACTCTAATTTCTTGACCATCACTAAGTTGATTAACAAATTGACTCTGTGATAAGAGCTGTCGTGCATCTTGAATTGAAAGAGGTATTGGGTTACCTTCTTCATCTGTAATCTGTAAATTATCTACTACTTTATACTTTTTATATTATTTAATATTTTTAATATTTATTCATTTTTACCTGAAGTTGAAGATCAGATTCTGAAATTTCCATATTTATTCGTTCATTTGAGGTACTACTACCATTAACATGAGTTGGGTTAGAAAGCATTCCATCATTGTCCACACTTAAATGTGATAATGACTGATTTACGTTTGTTTTCTCCTCTTTACTTCTTATCATTCCAGCGTCAACTATATTCAACATAGAATTTAAATTAACCCAATTAGATATAGATATCAATTAATCAATAAAAATATAATAAAACTTTACTCTTTACCGAAATGTAAAGTCCGAGATTGATTAGGATCATCTGGATCTTGATATGAAACATATATAATTTGTTGAATACCATCTCCAGATGTATCATCTGTTGCAATAACCTGTGCCATTTGATCAGTTAATGAATGTTCATCAGATTCTTGAGAACTCGGTAAAATCTGCCAAACTTCTCCAATTGGAGATCCTTCTATTTCACTTATAGCAGAAAGTTTAGTTTCTCTGTGTACCTATAAGTAACTCGATAATAATTCTATATTATTGAATCTTTCCAATGCAATACAATATCAATAAAAATTTTGATTCTTACTTTTTTATGCTTTGTTAAATTTGAACAGTCTGCAAATGCTTTTCCACATACATCACAGGAATAAGGCTTTTCGCCTAATAAATAAAAAAGTATGAAATAAATTTTGGAATACAATAAATTTTAAACATATATATATATCGATGTAATACATTGTTGAAAATGAAATAAAAGTGTTACCAGTGTGCAGACGAAGATGTTTTTTTAAAGCCCATTGTTCTGTAAAACCTCGATTACAGTGAGCACACTGAAAAGGACGCTCTCCTTTATGTCTACGCACGTGACATTTCCACGTATCTTTATGCAGAAAACATTTTGCACAAAATTCACATTTCCAAGGACGCTCACCAGTATGTCGTTTAACATGAAGTTTAAATTGTGAAGAAGTGGTAAACTTTCGACCACAATAATCGCAGCAATAAGGTTTTTCTCCTGTATGTATTCGCATATGTTCTTGCAAATTTCCATTTTGTGAAAAACTTTTATGACATACCTCACATGTATATGGTTTATGCCCTGTATGCCACCTAAGTATGAAATTCATCGTTTATTTATCTAGCAGCAAAATTTATTTACAGAATTTTTGTATTCTTATAATAACCTGTAATGTAATGTAAGACTAGTTTTATGTGCAAATTGTTGTCCACAAATTTCACAAAAGTATTTTTTTTCACCAGTATGTGTAGATTGATGGTTGATTAAATTTGCTTTTGTTTTAAAACTGGCATTGCAAGATTTACAAATATAAGGTCGGTCATCAGAGTGAACAAGTTGATGGCGTTGTAATAATTGTTTATGTTTAAAGCTTTTTCCGCACTTATTGCAAACAAATCGACGACCATTATTATGTTCTGCTTCTTTATGATATACTACAGAACTAGGATGATTGAGTACTTTTCCACAAATATCACATGGATATTCTTTCTCTAATTTGCTTCTCTAAAAAATAATAAAAAGTATTTAATTATTATCTTTTCCACTTTAAATGTTAACAATTTTGGAACTATTTAATCACATATATTTCTATACCTCGTGTATCGACATGTGATGTTTTAAAGCTGTCTGTTGAGTGAAATTTTTATTACAAATTGTGCAAATGAATAATTTATCATGGTCATGAACCATTTTCAAATGTAAGTCATATGCTTCCTTTGTTTCAAACAACTTTTTACATTGTTCACATGAAAAATTTTTCTGGATATCATTAGAACAGTTTGAAAATTTATTTGTATCTTGTTCTTCAGTCAAAGCTTGATCAAGTACATTAGAAATATTATCTTCAGATAAATGACGTTTTGATTCAAGGCTAGAATCTTGATTAATATCAAAATCTTGATTAGTATCATCACCAGTATGATGAGTTGCTTTTTGATGCAATTCTAAGTTTTCTTTACTTGTAAATAATTTTTTACATTCTGAACATTCATATTTTATCCCCTTATGAAAACTCCTAATTAAACAGTAAATATTATTTTTGTTACATACAAAATTAAAGTTGAACTTCTTTACATACTTGTGTACAATATATCTGCTACGTTGAAGAAATCCTCGACCACATAACTGACATGTAAATTTATTTCTTCTACGTCGCAATTTTGGTCGCCCCCGTCCTCTTCCCCGATTTACTATTACTAATTCTCCAAGATCTTTTCCTTCTTCAGATTCTAGGTGACCAATTATTTCTAAAATATATAAATAATTATTCATAAATAGTTGATAAGTATTATCTTTATGTTAATATAATATTGTTTACCTTCATGGCTATCAGGAACAGACATATTTAACTGTTCTTCAGAATCTTCAAAATTATCAGGTTCATCATCATCTTCTTCATCAATTACTCCTTCTTCCTTATATATTCTTTCTAACTCTTTACCTTGAACTGCTTCCATATATCTAAATCATTCCATAATCTATTATAAAAATGATAGTAATTATCTTCATTTTTTTCTATATATCTACTTATGTACTTATCTACCTTTTCGGAACTTTACGCTTTCTACGACGTCTCCCATCACCATCTACATCATCTGTTTCTTCTTCATGTTTATCTTCTTCTTCTTGACTGACTCCTTCTAGTGCTTCTCCTTTTGTTAATTCCTAAAATTTACTAATTTAAAATATTTTATCCTAAAAAAAATATTAAATTTGCTAACCATAGATATGTTTTCTGTATGTGATTTTGGTGGTCGCCCTCTTTTCCGCTTTGGTTTATTTAATCCTTCCATTTGTAAACTCATTTCATGTTCTGCAGCATACATAGAGCCATCTGGCATTACTATTAAATAATAACACAATTAACAAATTTGTATCAAATTTTTGATTAAAGATGTAAATTCATTAAAATGTATAATACTTTTTATTATAATTTGTTGTTCAAATTGGTCTTCTTCATTGATTCTTAAAATATTATCTAATTGTGATGTATCTGTCCCAATTTCAGTGTTTTCTTTTTCAGCACGAACACGTTCTCGTTCAGCTTTACGTTGTTGTTCTACTTGATGCTTCCACATCTCACGAATTTTCTTTTGACCATCCACCAATAATTCAAAGAACTGTATTGTAGCTTCCAGTTGGATATTACAACCAGGACAAATGGTGCGTGGTAACTTGCCATCATCTCGAATCTTTAATCAAAATTATGTTATAGCATCTATTTTAAAATGGAATCAATATCTTTTTTTATAATGAAATAACCTTAAACAAGAAATCAATAATTATTCCAATTGCTATTGGTTATATTTTTCTATTATAAAAAATGCTTTTAAAAATCGAAAATTCTATATGTTTTGAATTGAAGTTTATGATTAAAACAAATTAATATTGTTAAATAGGATGGATTCAAGTTAAACTAGATTAATAACAATGCACTGTAACAAAATGGTATTTGACATTAAATTATAAATATAACCAAAATATTTATCATTTAAACATTTTACTAATAAAGACACTATGCTGTAATCATACAAATATTTATAAACACTAAAATAAATTTTCACATAATAGACAAAGTAAATAACAGTGTACAGTATGAAAAGGAAATATCAAACATTTGATTCAGGTAGTATGTGTGCACAAAGTAGGAAGTCAAGTTAGAGTCTAATGTTTCGAAGACTCATACCTTGAGCGGCAAGTACCGATTGACCATAGAACTTAAGTCTGGATCATCACTATCTTCTATGTAGAGTAATTCTCCATTGCCATTATCTTCGGCACATAACCGACAAATTGTTGAATCATAAAGCCGAACTTCTGCCATGATTCCAACAGAACTGCTCACTAACGACTAACATCGATTTTATCCTAACCAAACCAACCAGTGAGTACGCACAACTACTGCACACTATGTATCTTAGCTATGCGCAATGTAATTTTTAATTCAAAATTTGATGTATAAATTTTTCTATTATAAATAAATTGCACCGTTTTTGTATGTAATATTTCTTTTTCATAAATTTGTCTTTAAACTGTAGAAAAAGCTTTTCCATATAATAATCGATATGTTGACGATATTTCGACTGAATAGAATAACCACTGTATCGATATTTTGTAATCGATAAATCGATGATTTATTAAATATCGATGATTTTAATTGCTAGTAATAAAGATTAAAAATTTTTTTTAACTAATTTCTTATTAATCTGTAAATAATATTAACCAATAACAAACTTTCATTGAAAATAAAAATTGTTACAATATTTAAGTATTATAAAAAATATTTACTATTTATTAATTTCTTCGATCATGTGACTTGAATTTTTGATAGTTTTTTATTTTAAATAATTAAATTATTGATACATAAATAGTATTAAATTAAATTCACTTAAATAAGTAGGATATAATATTTCTCATCAACAAAAATGGAAAAAGAAGGAAATACACTTGAAGAACATGAATTTTATACAGCAGCTGCCAAATACTGGGAAGATGTTCCACCTACAATAGATGGAATGCTTGGTGGTTTTGGATTTATTTCTCAAATTGATATAAAAAGTTCTACAAAATTTTTGAAAGCTTTATTTGAGGTATGTACTACAATGACTAATTTCTTAATATTAAAAAGTATTTTTTACTAAATTACTTTTTAAAATATTTTTATAATTAAATTTAACATTATTTTAGTTAAAAAATCCTCCATTAAAGACATTTGCATTAGATTGTGGTGCAGGCATAGGAAGGATAACTAAAAAGCTACTATTAAATCATTTTAAATATGTTGATCTAGTGGAGCAAAATTTTAAATTTTTAGAAGTAGCTAAAACATTATTAAAAAATCATTCTACAAGAATTTGCAACTATTATCCCATTGGTAATATCCGATAAATTTATTAACTATACAAAAGATATTTGATTAACTAAATCATATTTCAAGGACTACAAAACTTCTGCTTCACTCCTAAGAAGTATGATGTCATTTGGTGCCAGTGGGTTTTGGGTCATTTAAAGCATGATGATTTAGTTGAATTTTTAAAAAAATGCTCGTAAGTCTTACTAAAAAATATAAATTATTTTCAATCATTCCATACAATTTTTGCAGTTGGGCCTTAAAAACTAATGGTATCATAGTAATTAAGGAAAATATAACAAGTTCTGAAAATTTGGAAATTGACACAAAGGATTCATCAGTGACACGTCCACTCTCTGAATTTTATTGCATATTTCAGGAATCTAATTTAGTTTGCATAAAAGAAGAACAACAGCATAAGTTTCCACGCGGATTATATCCAGTTTACATGTTTGCTTTAAAACCAAATAACAAACTTTAAAACTCAATGTCAAAAATAATACAGGATTTATTAAATTATTTCATTACTCATACATTTTGTTAGTTATATAGTTTGTAATATTACAAATTTAAATTTTGTTTTAATTTTACACAAAAATAATTTTGAGAAATTACATCTGTTTAGAAAAGTAAATTTATTTTGGACGTATTTTTTCATATACAAATCGTTGATTTACATCTTGAGGAGAAGCATTTATGAGCCGTTTCTTTATAGCATGAAAATGCATTAAAGCAAAGTTATACAATTCATTCTCCATCTTCCAAACAACAGATTTTTGAATCTTGTCTACTGTTTTAGGTTGCGGATTAATTTTTTGAGTGGTTTGACGTAAATGTGATTTATTATCTGAAATTTTGTAAATTATTAATAATTTAAATAATTTGTTATTTAGATCTTTCCTCTTACTGTGCAAGAAAGAATTGTAGGCTCCTTTAAAAAACCGTGGAAGCACAGTTTGCAAAATTTCTACAAACTCTGTTAATTCTTCTGTTACTCCTACAAGAAGATAATGTCTTTGCAAATTCCTTTTTGCTTCTTCTAATGCCCAACTATTTCCAATTTCCCTGTTAAATAATAACGTTTAATAATATTTTATAACAATTGTCATAATTCGACAAATCTTACCAACAAGCTGGGTCATGACCACATAGAAATGGTATTTGTAGCCACATATTATCAGGATCACAATCTGGTTGACCTGCATCAATACACTCATCAAAAGTCTAAAAACAAATATATATGTAAATGAACATTATTAATATAATAAATGTAAATTCTATTTATTGGATACAAACCTTAGTGTCTCCGTGTTTTCGTCTGGTTAAATGTGGCCTAAAATTATCTCCATATCTTAAAAAGTAGTAATAGGAAACAAATCTATCTAAAGGTTTACGCAAGAGATTTATATATAAAGGCGTTTGTCTTACACCAAATCTAAAGCATAAACACAATTTTAAAAAATAAAATAAATACTTTTCATAATGAATACTTTTATTTACTTACTTTTCAAAGTTCAAAAATGCAATATGACCATGGTAAAATGCAGGCTTCTTTGTGTTCCAAACAGTTATATTATTTGCAAATTGAAACTGTAATTGTTTAACAAATTAAAAACGAATTAATAAATAATAATAAATTAAAAATTATATAATATTACCTGATTAGGCAATGTAAGAGTATGCATGTTATTAGTAACATTAATATGTAACACATGATATTTGTTGTGTTTGCACAAATCATAGACCAGACCTACAAAACTGGTTGATGCTGTTTTTGGTACCCTGTTGTAGATAATGATGAGATCATCAAAAGCTGATTTGTAAGAATGTTCACTAGCTTCAATCCCAGTTTGAATATTGTTTTGTTCTTGCGTGATGGCATTGTCTGGAAGTACGATAGGATACCTATGTTATTCCATCACCTTTAACAGAACGAAATATTAAAAGGATGAAATTTTTGCTGTTATTAATTAATAGAATTAATTGTCTATTATAACGCCTACGCAATAATTTGTAGTGATCCTCCAGAAAATTTAGTTTCATTTTTAAATAAATGATAGTGATTGTGAATATCACCACTAAAGTCCATTGTAATAGAAAGCTTCTGCGTATCATTTTCTGTATTAAATTTTTAATTGTTCCTTTTCATATGAATAAAAAAACACCCTTAATGAATTTTAGGTTACCACTTTTAACTTATATCGATATTTATTTATATTCAGTTAATATTGGTATATATTATAAAATATTTTATTTAACTAATAAATATTAATAAATTGTATAGATACAACCACTTTCATTAGAGATTTAAAGAGTGTCATTTTTTTTATCGAATCAAACACTGCTTATTTTTGTTAGTTAATAGCATAAAACAAAAATGATGTGTTCTAGAAACAATATCAACATGGATTGTTAGTTATCTTATTAAATATATGTGTATATAATTGATATTTTATCTTCACAAAGCCCATTTACCCACATCAATGAAGTTTGCTTATACTAGACGATTCGATAACTTACAACATCGATTAATCGTAAATCAAATTTCGATTGTATTTAAACAAAATTAATGTATTACCAAAATATTTGTCAAGATGTAATAAAATACATCAAATTCAATAATTATATAAAAATAAACTATTAAAAACAACAAGCAGTTATTAATTAATGTTTATATTAATAAACTTTATATTAGGACTATATTATGAACATTATTATGAATTGTATTATTTCATATTATAATATGTATTTAATTTACTAATATATTTAATTATTTCATATAATACTAAATATTTGTTTAAAACATATTTAATTAAATTTAATAAAATATAAAAATAGTGAATTTAGATAAGATATAATAAGAATGTGTAATAAATACAGTAATGTTAATACTCAAATTTTAATTTATTTCATATAGCTGTTAAATATTTATCTCATAATCATACATCACAAGATTTGTATTTAAAAATTATTTTTATTTATTTTATAATGTTATGTATATTAATAAAATTACATTATTTATATGAATATTTACTATGTTTAAAGTTTGATATTTTTTAATTAGTATAAAATATTTGCTCCTTTTAAAATTTTTTAAATTTTTATTAAAATAATGTGAGGTAATATCAATATCACATAATAAAGTTTGTTAATATATGTTAATAAACTGTTGGCGTAATTTATTGATCTAACAATCAATACAGTCTGCAAATATTTTCACACTAAGCATTATAAAATTATTATGTAAAAAATATAATAAAATTTAATAAATTAACTAACAGGATTTATTTTTCATAGTGTATTTTACTTCTTACATTTTTATATATTCAATCAATAGTATTAAATAACATTAAATAATTTTATTCCAATGTGTTTAACATCGTAAGTTGTTTCAGTACTTTTGTTTGACTAGTTTCTCTTATTTCACCTGCTAAGAACATTTCATCTACCACAGTATATACCTATAAAAAAATTTTTATTAGATACATGAAATTCAACTGTAACATATATTTAGATATTAAAAATTACCTTATAAAAATTAAATACAAGATCCAATTCACACACATTATGAAAGTATTCATTTAATACCTCAACAAAATTATGTATTGCTTCTAGGTAACAGAGATTATTATCATTGACATCAACACAAATGCAAAAATATAAACCAGCATATCTTCTATATACAATCTTAAAGTTACGAAACTAAAATATAAAAAATTTAATATTTAATAAATATTATAATAATAAATGATGAACTTAATTTACCTCAACAAAGTTAGTATGCTTAGCATCTCGTACAGTCACTACTGCATGAACTTCTTCTATTAGCTTTTGTTTTTCATCATCATCAAAATTCATATACCATTTTGCTAATCTTGTTTTTCCAGCTCTATTTTGAATGAGGATAAAGCGGATCTATACAATATTATACAGCTATTTAATATTTATTCTACTTAATTAATACAAAATTTTGCAAGAATGTAACCTTCATTATTATAAACAGAGAAAAATTATATTTTTCATTATTATAAGAATAAAAATAGATACATATAATAATGTTTAATACACTATTAATTACTTGCCATGATTAATCTGACTCTACACGCTAACCAATATTACGATTAATGCACTTGACAACCGATGATCAACAAGAATACACGGAATCGAATGACATTTGTTACCGCCCCTAAATTATCAAAATTACGAATTACATCGACCTAATATCTACAAATTTAATGAAAAAATCTGGATATTTGAATAATTACTTGTGAAAGATCTACAACAAAATTTTAATTATAATACAGTATCATAGAAATTTTTGAAAAAGATACATGTTTATTCTTTAATAGCCCTTTTGGTTTATAATATTGGTTGCAGAAACAAAATGGCTGATAGTGGCAAATTTGAATTTAAAAGCTATAAGGATTTAAGAGAAAGTGCAGAATCGAGTTGGCAAAATAATGAAAATGATAAACAGCAAAAAGAAAATTTTGAAGTAAATGAAACCGAAGATGAAGTGGTGGGGGTGGAAGATGAACAGTATTCATCTATTGCCAAAAAACCTGAAGATGGAACCATAATTGAAAATATTTTAGAATTTTTGTATCCTTGATAAAAACAATAATCATTTTTCTTTCGTTACATCTTATTTATGTTATTTCTTATATAATTTTTTAATATTTATTAGTTATTCTTATGGATATGATTGCCGAAAATACTTCAACCTTTGTGTAGTTGATACAAATACTATTGCTTTTGCTGGTGGTAATTTAATTCACTTTTTCAATGTGAAAGAAAATAAAATTTGGTTTAAAATAGGTTCTACAGATACTGGTATTGGACACATATCAGTAAATATTTATGTTTTAAGTTAATACTAAAAAGCTTTTAAAAAAAAATGTATAAAATATATTTAAGAATTTCTTTTAAAATATTTATTAAAATTTAAAAAATATTATATTTTTTTTTTTTTTTTAGAAAAATCCTATCTTTGAACATATTGCTGTTGCAGCAAATGGAATAAATCCTGTAATAAAAATTTTTAACTGGCCTCTTATGAAAACTATTATTGTTTTGAAAGGAGGAACAACTAAACGTTATTTTCATTTATCATATAGGTAAGTTAATCTATATTTAATAAAGTGACTTTATAATTAAAGGCATAAAATTATAATTTTTAATTATAGTCCAGATGGCTTATTATTAGTATCACAAGGTGGTGAACCAGATTATTATATTTCTCTTTGGTATTGGAAAGAGTCAAAAATTATTTTACAATGTAAGTCATATGTGCAAGACATATATAATATCACTTTTTCTAAATATATACCTGGCCAATTAACATCCAGTGGAAAAGGACACATTAAATTTTGGAAAATGTCTAAAACTTTTACTGGATTAAAACTTAAAGGTGAAGTTGGTAAATTTGGAAATACTGAAATCTCTGATATTATAGCAATTCATCCAATGCCAAATGAAACTGTAAGACAATATTATATCTATTGTACAAAAATAAAATTTATAATTCTTCCATAACAAATTTTTAATATTTAATAAATCTTTTAGGTGATTTCAGGTTGTGAGTGGGGTAATATACTCTTATGGGATGAAAGTTTAATCAAACTTGAAGCCTGTAGAAAAGATAAAGAAACAGCACATGTTAGCTATATTACTGAATTTGAGTATATTAATGGAGAACTTATATCAGTTGGTAATAAAATAAAATTTTATGTAATTAATAGCAAGAAAAATGTATAATAAATTATGCTATAATTTGTAATGTTTTAGGATCTGATGGATGGATACGATTTTGGTTTTATGAGACCATAGATCATGCCAATCTTGCTGATGATAAGCAATTCCTTGAAATTCAACCAATTTATGAATTTCAAATTGCAGAAGGAAGAGAAAATGCCATGCTTATAAGTATTCAAAAACAGAAACCAACTAATCCTGAAGAAACACTTTGGTATGCCCAGGTTAGTATTTTATTTCAAAAGATATAATTCCAATATTTAAAAAAATATTTAATAGGATGGAAATGGTGGCCTATGGTTACTTGATCTTTGTACTAGTAAAAAACAACATTTTCAAAAAAAAATTCTTACATGTCATGCTGGTCCTATTGTTGATATGGATATAACAGATTGGGGGCCCTTTATAGCCACACTTGATAAAAGTGGTAATTTGCATATTTATAATTATATAGAAAAAAAGTTAAATTTAGTTTACAAATTCTATGACATTGGCTGTCAAGTGATTTGGCTTCCATGTAAGGTAAATATTTCTTTCTATCTTTAAATAATTTATGTGAATATTATCTCATAGAAATGTTTAGATTGAAAAAACAGGTTCAACACTTGTGTGTGCCTTTGAAAGCGGTATTCTTAGGATGGTTACAATAACAATAGAAATAGCAGATATTGAAAATAATATGAAAGGAGATCATACAAAACTAATTCAAGTTTTAAAACCACATTCAATGCCAATTACTGTAATGTCTTTAAACACATCTTGTAGGTATGTTTTACATAAACTAAATAATTGTACTGTTTAAAATATATAGAACTTTTTTTCAGTTTATTAGTAACAGGCAGTGATGATGCTACTATTTTTTTATTTAATATACATATTATCAATAATTATCCTAAAATTGTACCTATTGGCTATGTGAAACTTCCGTCATCTGTTACTTGTATAGCATGGAATCCCCAAGAAGTAAATATAATTATTTAGTGTAATAAAGAATTAAAATGTGAAAAGAAGTAAAATGTAATAAAGATAAAAATTTCAATTTATACAAATAGGATGCAACTTTATTAATTGGATGTTTAAAAGGAGATTGTGTAGAAGTAAAATTACCTACAGTGCCTCAGTCATATACAACAACTTCTTATGAACTAGTTAAATGTAGACCTGTAACATTTAAATTTGAGTCAGTAAAATCTACTATAGAAAGAGAGGCTATAAAAAAGAAACATGAAGAAGAAAGAGAAGAAAAACTTAAACAAAAAAGGAAAGAAATGGCACAGTTAGTTGCTAAAAATCCTCATATTATAATTGATGAAGAAACATTTCTTAGTAATTATTTATATCCAATTATATATCAATAGTTTAATTTGAATTTCATTACTGTTATTTATTTTTTTCTTTTAGTGGACCTTGATGAAAAAGAGATGATTCTTCCAGAAATTTATATTCCAGAAAATCCAAATAAAGTTTTAATGGCACAATATAGTATTAATGGAAACATATGGTTATTCATGGGTGGTTTTGATGCAGGATATATTTATGAGTATCCACGTCCATTATCTGGAAAACTAAAATATAATAAACCAATTAGAAGTAGAATAATTGAACGTGCAAAAGATATAGAAATGCATAATTTTCTTTTCCAGTAGGCGTATTTAAAAGTATTTTAAAAGAATGAAAGATACAGAAGCTATAAATTGAATTCTTTTTTTTCAGTGCAAACAAAAAATATTTATATTTAGGAACACAATATGGAGAGCTTTATGTCATTAAGATAAAAGAACAAGAGCCATTAGATTTTTCAGACTGTTGGATTTTGCAAACACATGATTATTATAATGGACATATATCTAACATTTTATTAAGTTATGATAAAGAAATGTTGCTAACATGTGGTCATGACGGGAATATATTTTCTTTCAAAATTAATGATAATACACCACATGAGAAATACCAAATACCAGAGCCAGAACATTCTCTTTTTGTGGTAGGTTACTATCTTAGTAACTATCTATTGATTAAAATTAAATATAATATTTTTAATTATTTCTTATATCTATAGCCTGAAAGTGTTGAGGATATTGAAGATGTTGATTATCCAAATTTGGAAGAAGTAATAACTCAAATAGAACAAAATAGAATTATGTCTGTTGCAGAAGAAAAAAAAAAACAAGTTCTTGAAATTATACACAACTTAACAGAAGAATATGTAAAAATTACAATAAAGTATGTGTTTTTGTTTCTTTTAATCTACATAATCTAAATAATATGTAAATATATTGTTTTTTAATATTTTTTATTATTGACATTTTCATTAGCATCATTATAATCATTGTTGTTGTTATTATTATTATTAAAGACTACTGTTAATTTAGAAATAAACATGTTTTGCAATCACAACAAATATTACAATTTGAGTTGGATCCCAGAATAGTAGAGGATTTGGAACAACAATTGAAAGCACACACAGTTTTAACACAGAAAAAACTAGAATTTAAAGTGGAAAAAAGTAAATTGGAATTGCAAAAGCTTATGAAACACTTTGTTACACCCATAACATGTTTGCCTTTTGGAGTATATGGTATATTGTAGGTATTATTTTTTTTTAATTATGTTTATTAAATTATATTTACTAAAATTTCAATATTATGTTTATAAAAATCTGAAAATAGAAATGAAAAGAGAGTCGTGTATTCTTTGAGGGAATTAAAATTAAATATAAATAATATTTTAAAATGTATGAAATTGATGAAGCACCGGGAAGAGCAACAAAATATAGGCAGGTATATTTATTTCTTTCATTTATAAACTTATATTATATTTCTTAATTTTTAATTATTTCTCAAGAAGTGGAATTGCAGCAAAAATCTGATGATATGTTATGGAAGAAAGCAACTTTGTATGTTTTTTGCTATTAATAATACTTAATAATAATACTATAGTAATAATACTATAATAATAATATTTCATGATATTATGAATTATATTCATAAATTTTAGTAATATAGATTGTTTTAAAACCTTTTGTTCTTTTCATATGTACCTTGTTAAATTATAGAATACTAGAAGAAAAAATTGGAAATGGAAAACATAGGTCAAGCGAAAAGCAAATACAATATTTAGAAGAATTTTTATCTAAAGATTTTAGTGATTTATCATCTGGATTGGGATTACAAATTAATCAAATGTTGTCAAAATACAAAGAGATGAAAATAAGACTGATTGAACGACAAAAAAAGGTAAATAAATTAAAATAAAACAATATTACAATAAAAGTAATCTATACATTAAAATTACAAAACCATTTGTCATGTAATTTTTGCCATTACAGTGGCAAAAATTACATGACAAAAAACCAAATTTGGTTAAAAATCGTGCAGAAGATGTAGTTTTTCTTGAAAAGGCTAGACAAACTATTGGCGAATACAATTTGAAAATGAATGCAGATGTTAGTTTAACAAGGAGAAAAGAAACTGCGGCTACAAAATATAAAGAGCTTGTTGATTGCAGAAACAAGGTACAATTAACTTGTTAGAATAATGGGTTCATTATTAAAATATTTTTAAAAATAATTATTTTTTATAGCTTCATCATTTGCGAGAAAATTTCAATACAAAGTTGAAAACAATTGCATTAAAAAAACAAAGAATGCAAAAAGAAGTCATGAAACTAACAGAAATTCTTAAAAAAATTCATACAGAAATTCCACTGAAAAATATAAAACCATTACCGCACACACCAAAATTAAGTCTTGATATTGAATTTCCTGAACATAATCTTGAGGTCAGTTATATATATATATAATTAATATAACTAACTAATATAACTATATATATATATCATTATAGCTTGAGAGATACATATCAATGTCAGAAAAGATGCAACAAGTAAAACGCCAAAGACAATCATTAATTGTAGATCAATCAATAGACCATTCTGATATAGAATACGAAGTATTGTATTGTGATGATAAAACAAATTTTCAAGAAGAACGAGAAAGTTTGTTTACCCTTCTTTTTTCATCAAAAATGAAAATAAAAGATCATTCATCTTTAACTGGTGATTTAATTCGAAATCTTAATACAACTGATTCTATTCAAACTATCTGGGAGCGTGAAATGAAACGTTCTCGCATGTGGCGAAAAATTTATGAACAAGATTGTATTTTACAATATATCAATTCTAGTTACAAACAATTAGAAAATGAATTAAATAAACTTGAAGAATATAGATTACATGTTATATATCGAAGTACATATATGAATTTAAATTTGTTAACTCTATATGAAGAGTTTATCATTTTAAAAGAATCTGAAACAATGGAATATGCACTTGAAGAAAAAGTTACTCATAAATCGAATGAACGTACCACAGTAATATTAAAGGTTATTATTCTTGTAATAAAAATAACAATTGATTTGTATAATAATCAATTATTTACTTATAACATTACATTAATACAATGTAATTTCAATAGATGCAAGCTATAAATATTAATATTGCTACACGAGAAGAAGAAATTCGAAAATTGCAAATAAATATTAAAGATATTGCTACTGAATTTGCAAAAGCTATATCAGATAATAAATTTCAAAACTTTCTTCAAAAAATATTTAAAAGAAAATATACAGTAACAACAAAACAAAATGGTGTTAAATTTTCTTGTTTCTATATTCGTTACTTTTCATTAAATGTAATGAATCAATTATTTTTACTGATTTAATTACAATTTTTAGATTCTTTAGATTCAATTACTCAATCATCAGAAACTAGTTCTGAAGAAACAGATGGTACAATAGACTCTGAAACTGAGTATGTCCCATTTGATGAAAATATATGTCCATTGGGATGTGACATACAGCTATATGAAATGGCATTCTCTATGAGAGAGAAACGATATGCATATGAATTTCAAATCAGAGAAGAACAAAAGGAAATAGAATTGTTACAGAAAGAATTGGATATTGATACAAAATATTTGAGGATTATTGAAAATAACTTAAAAAATAATCAAGAAGAATTGCAAAACTTTATGGTAATTTTAAATATTATATGTAATGATTTACAAAACAATTAATAAACTAATGTGTTTTATTTTTTACAGTTGAATAAACAAAAAAAATTAAATGAAATTAATGTAACTGTTATATTGAAACTTCATCAATTACAACATATATCAGATTCTGGATGTACAGCAAATATTCAAAATTGTATAGTTTTTAATAAAAAAGAATTAACAGATTTGTATGCTAGAGTAGGAGAACTGCAACAAGAAACACATAATTTGGAAGAAACGCGCAAGTATAAACAAGGAATAAAAATTTATGAAAGAAAATATATATTTATAATTTATTACAGAAAAAATGAAATACATTTAAAACGAATAAAACTAGATTTAAAATATATGGAAACACAAAACAAAAAACTAAAAGAAGATATCAAAGAAAAGATGATACAAAAATTTGGTCGTAAAGTATCTTTAATTAATCTTTATGAGACTATTTTACAAAGATTAATTTATGATACTAAAACTGATGTGCGCAAAATTATGAAGAATTTTTCTAAAAATATAGAAAGTAAATTATAAAACTTTAAAGTTTATAAACTTATTGAAAATTTAATCCAAAACTTAATATCAATGAAAACTTAGTATATAATTTTATTATTATGATTCTTTAGATACAAAATGGAATTACAAAGAAGGATTAACTGTTTTAGAAAATTTAATTCGTAATAATACTAAAAAGTTAAGTTTCCTGACAATATTAGAAAAAGAAAAATTTAAACTTAGAAAAGTTTTGGAACAAACTCTAATTTCAGAGGTAAAATAAATTTTATTAAATATATATAGAGATACATATCAATATATCGTTTAATTAAACTTAGGTAATTAATATTTTTTGCTCCAGGAAAATATGTTACAAATCGAACTTGAGCATAAAGCTGATATAGCTGCACTGGAAAATATTCTTTATAATCAAGTACAACAGAAACATATGCTACAATATGACATAGAAAACCTTAAAACTGGATCACGAAAATTACCTGCAATTTGTTTGAATCAAAATACATCAGAAAGAAACTAATTTTAGGTTTAATTATTTATTAATTAATTTTATAATGCATTACTTTGTTTTAATACTTTTAAAGTTAAAGATATTTTAGCTGAAAAATATTTTGTTAATGTTTTATATTTTGTTAAAAAATAACACGTTATATGCTTATTAATTTAAGTAATATTCGTATAAAATATATTATACCATATGGTTAAAATTTACCAATCACGGGGTAGACCGCAATATCATTACATAGCACGAAGTTAGATAGTTAAGAACTACTAAAAACTGACTATTGGAATATAAAATACTGGGAACATTAATACACTAGTTAGATCTATAAGAGCATTCAATGTACAAAATCACAGTCTAGTATTATTTCTTCACTGCAAAAATGGGAAACAATATTTATATTTTATATTCCCATTTCAGTTACCGCCAATGCTGACTTCCCTTCCATCGTATAATACATAAATTTAGACAGATATACACATGTAAAATTTACTGTAAAACGACCTATTACGTATCAAATTTGCAAAGTAAACTTAGTGTGCTTATAATATCTATATATGTGTCATAATAACGAATTCAAGAGGTTTAAAACGTTAGGGTCCTATTAAAATAAATTAATTATATAGAATATATAAGATGAGTCAATTGAAATGTGACAAGTTTTTTCTTGAAATTTGCATATATTAACATGCTTTTTTTTTAAATTAAATGATATACAGAGGCTAATCATTAAGGGTGCGAAAGATTCGATGGTTGTGTCTTCAAGGGGTTAAAAGAATGTAACACACATTTTTTTCAAATAGAATAACATTAATTTTTAATTATTTAAGTAATTGTTATCAAACCTGATAACATTTACTTAAAAGATTTTTTTTTTTATTTTACCTTGTTAAAGAATCATAATGGAAAATATTCTACATAGTGAAATTTCCGATCTATATCAAAAGATACTAGCAGAAATGTATTCTATGTTAAAAATTATTTTATTAAATGTTCAAAATATTGTATATTTAAGTACAAAGGTTTTCTCTTATTAATTAAAGATATTATTATGATTATTATTATTATTATTATGATCATCATCATCATTAATGTATTTGTTGTATCTTTTCCTTTGTATTTTTTCATTCATTTGTGATGAAATGCTGTCATCAAGCGACCTAGGTGTTGTCAAATATCGATAATCGTTTTATTTATAGATAAGCTAAAATAAATTCTAAAATAAATATGAAGAAGTTAACTATAGACATTCCAAAACGAATAAAAAAATAACATCGGTTGAAACAATCCGAAGAACATTGCGAAAATGAGGATACCACGATAAAGTAGCCAGGAAAAAATCTTGTATTTCAAAAACGAATAGTGAGAAACGCTTAAAATTTACTAAAATGTACATAAATTGTGATGAAATATTTTGGAACTCTGTCGTATTTTCCGACAAAATAAAAATTAATTTATTTGGTAAGGATGGAAAAAACAAGGTAAATATACAGTTTAGTGGCTTTGCCCTAAACGCATCTTTTTTTTCCAGTTTTTTTACAAAAAGCTTTATTTGTGCCTCAATAAGAAATATAGATCGGGGGAGCTTGAAAAAGTAATGTGCTTTTACTAGTTTTTTCACAAAAAACAAAATTGTTAAAAACCACGGAATGCATGAGTCGATCCCTATGATTTTTGAACATGTTATAGAGGACAAGGTTCTGAACAATAATTGTCGCTTGGCCTTATTTTCCGAGATATTTGCAAAAATTATTCACACAACCACATTGACTCCGCCTGTACGTATGTCGGGACGTGTTGGATCTGATACGAAGGATCGCCGCTCGTTTTCTTTTATAAACACACCGCGGCGAGCGACAAAGCACATCGTGTCGATAGACAAACAAGTCATTATTAGGAGTGATTAGTCTGTTGCCTGATGCCTACGAAGCTAGATACAATAGAGTAAATGACGAAAGTTTGATTTGATTTTTGGATTTCTGCTTAAATGGCCGGCCGCTTGACGGCGGTCGGGATATAAGTCTAACCCAAACCTAACCCAATTACTTGATTAAGCCAAACCTACCTTATTATTGATCAGTAAATTAAGTAATGGATTAGAAGTAGGTTAGACTATGTTGTTGCCGAGCGGAGGACCGCTTGCTGCCCAGAGCGAGTGCGATACCACACCAGCTTAGTTAACATGTGAAAAAAATCTAAATTGACATAGTATTGAAATTAATTAAATAATTTTTTTGTACATCCGTTATATACGCTCGCCTGCCAGTCCTGTTTTGTCGCTCGCTGGAGTTTGTTTATTCGGACAGGCGATAAAATTCTAGCGGCGATCCTTTGTAACTGATCCGACACGTCCCCGGCACACGTACAGGCGGAGTCAATGCGGTAGTGTTAATAATTTTTGCAAATATCTCGGAAATTAAGGCCAAGCGACAATTATTGTTCAGATAAAAGGTGTTCAAAATCTCGTCCTCTACACATGTTCAAGAATCATAGGGATCGACTCACGCATTTTGCAGTTTTTACCAATTTTATGTTTTTCGTCAAAAAACTAGTAAAAGCACATTACTTTTTCAAGCTCCTCCGATATGTATTTTTTATTGAGGCACGAATAAAGCCTTATGTGAAAAAAAAGAGAGAAAAAGACGCGTTTAGGGCAAAGCTGCTAAACTGCATATTTACCAAAAACAAATAGTATAGAGAATGGTTAATACGGAATATCTTGTTCATAATACGTTTCCAATGGTGAAATACGGTGGAAGCCCCGTAATGTTATGAGGCTGTACCAGGTCAAATGGTACAAGAAATATAGAATTCAACGAAGGCACAATAGATAAGATGAAATATCTTAATATTTAAAAAAAACATTACAAATGTCATGTACATAACATGTTCAACAGTACAATGGTCCAAAATATTTATCGTATTTAGTATAAGAATGATTATTATACAATGTGCCCAAAATTTGATCCATTGGATTGGATTTAAATCCAATAGAGCATGTGTGGGGAGAATTCAAGTTAAAACTGTCCAATCACGCTATTGCAAATACAAAGCAGTTAAAAGAAAAATACGCCAAGAATGGAAGAATATTTTATCTTCCGCAGTTCAAAAATTAATCAAATCAATGTCAAAACAGTTACAGGAAGTTATTGAAGCTAGAGACTATGCAACAAAGTATTGAAACGCATTTTTTATTATATTATAATGTTAAAATATATTATTTATACTGAATTTTGTGTCCCTAAAATAAGTCTACGTTTACGTTTATTGTTAAATATAAATAAATAGTCATTCTTATTTAAAACTTTTTGTACGATTCATGTGTTAAAATGTATTTTTATTTTCCAATACATTTTTTAATGATTGTACCGATCATTATCGTTGCCAACATAGGTGTACGCTCAATTTTGTGAGTAACTGTATGTACGTGCAATAATGCATGAAGTTTTATTTATTTAGGTTAATTTCACAAATCATTATTTTTGTGTACATGTTTATTTAATAGAATCTACATATAATCTTTTCAATTTATTTAAAATCAATATTAATAATATAATATAGTGCCATAATATTACAGAAATATCATTATGATAATTTCATAAGAAAATGTTTATAATAACAAAATCATATTTATTAAGTCTTTTAGAAATTTTTTGTGTAAAATTTTTTTTTACAAATTTTGTATCATATTTATTAGTTAATAATGCCATGATGCTACTGTGTTCCCAATTGCTAAGGACATTATGGTATTTTAGAAAATAATAATTATACCTTTATATTTATATTTTAAAAACTACTATTCTTAAAAATTGTATACTAATAAAATATTTTGCCACCTGCAGGGTGCATTTTATAGAAATTGATATTCAAAGATAATAAGGTATCCTATTGCCCAATTGTATACTAGAAAATGTTTTTTCAAGATATTCAAGGTTTATAGATTTTTTGATGTGACTAATTCAGGTTTCTATGGATATTCCGAAAATAACACATTTTCAATTTGGTTTAAAATTTTTTCAGAGGTTTTATTTGAGCATAGAAATATATTCCCAAAAGGATTTTTGGCGACAAGCCTCTATTTCCGAAATTTTTGCAAAAAGCTGTGGATGTTACTAAATTAAATTTCTAGGGCAACTCGTGTCCGATTTGGTTCAGTTCACACAAAGACTCTATTCGAACATTGAAAAGAATTCCTGTAAAGAAGTTTAGCACCAAGCCTAATCTATCCTAAACTTTTCTTTTTTCACGTACTGGAAATCTTTCGAAGATATTTTACTCCACTGGGGATAGAAGCAAGATTTTTAGCCAGTAGAATCCCCACGGTAACCTTTTTCGATGTGCTGGGGAAATCCCAGGAACCCGAAACAAATACAACCGGTGCTTCCCTATATCATAATCCCCTTTGAAGGCGCGTCCTCAGAGGGGAAAAACCAATTCACCTCCATTATGTCTCATTGGTGTATCGCAGCCTTCTTTGGCAATTGAGTCACCACTCGAACTGCCCGTGGTCCTAGCGAGTCGCAGGAAAATGAGGGGTGAAAGATAGCCCCTCCACCTACGACTCGAATCCTCGAAATTGTAGATTAAACTTCAACGGATGTGACGATGAACTTGCGACATGTACGTTAACATTTTCTCCTCAGATGGTCACGTTCGCGGATCTGTTTCGCAGCCTTTTCCTTCTGCATTACATATTTGCAGAAGGAAATCATTTCCTTCTCTCGTCCTACACTATCTGTGGAATAATGGTTAAGAACAAAAGAGGTTCTATCCCAGGTGCTAGAAGAAGAAACGGTGCTCAAGTATCCAAATTAAGCACTTCTTCGACGAATGCTATGTCTTGTTAAGCCTCTACTTGGTTCTACAATGATGAGTTCATTGCCTCCTGTCTTATTTTGTGCAAGTACTTACTAAAGTAATCATGCCTAGTAAGCATCTCCGTGAGGCAATGCGTGAGCCTTTCATCGTTGTGTATCCACTCCTTCAAAATTGGGAGCACAGCCTAACAACCTTATGTCATATTGCACGGCTGCTTCAACTGAGTGTCACGGTGAGATTACGAACCGCCTGACGCCTCACTTCGACTACTTCCTTAATGGAAATTCGAACATTTCTTTTCGAAACTAATGCTGATCTAACCTTGTTTTCTTTCTCTTTTTTAAATGAGGAAAATCTAACCTATCTCAAATGTAATTTGTTCTAGACAAGATTTGCTTTCATCAAAAATCTTTTTGGGATTATTTTTTTATACTTAATTAAACCCTGTTCCTTTGTATAAACCTTGAGTTAAATCAGAGGTATGTTATTTTTGGAACTGCACTCGTAAATATTTCAAATATAATGCATCAGAACACCAAACTATCCAGAAAGTCCATAAAATATATATCATGTTTATAAATGTTAGTATACTTCTATAGTATTTCTATTTATACAGTTATCGTATCTATATATTGTTCATAAACAATTAATGAAAGTAGTGTATATTAGTATAATTTTCTATTAAAAAAAAATAAAAAAAAAAAAAAAAAAAATGTTAATTGCAGCTCCAAAATCTTTAAATACAAAACCCCACTATTGAAAATATAATTCCTGATTCTTATATGAGCAGTATTGTCACGTTGTTTGGTATATCTAGTACTAGAGCTGACTGTGGCAGTATATTTAATTTTTAAACCCAATAAAATCTAGTTTTTTTCTATACGTGTGCAATTATTAAAGTCCTGTATTTTACTACCGATGAAACGATTGAAATACAATATATATTTTATAATTTCTTTCTTCTATTTTATTTTTTTAATTCTGTTTCATATACGCATTATGAAATTTACCGATTTTTATTTAATTCATATAATAATATTTTTATAATTCATATAATAATTTCTTGTTAAAAATAACAAAAAAATGTACGATGAAAATTTTGTATATTTTTCTGAACGATTTTCATTAACGTATTATTAATAATATTAAAACCCACCTTAACATTCATAAGTCTATGGTAATTTTTAAATTAAGAATTTGTAAACAAACAAGAATAAACCACTGGGTAAAAAATAAAAATAAGAACAAAGATACAAACCCGAATTTTTTATTAATTTTACATAAAGTGTGTATTTATTAATTTTTTCAGTAATCATAAAAATAGAAATTTAGGTTGTCGTTTACCAAAGAACATAACCTGTAAATGTTACTACTAAGAAACATTTTTTAAAAATATGGGTATTACTAACATTATAAAACTCAATTGGAAGTTTATAAGTTCTCAGCAATTATTTGTTCGTCCATAAATTTTTTAAATTGTCAAAACTAACAATTTATTAGTGTCGTGTTTTTTGAAGTAAAAGGAAAGATGGATCAAATGTTACCTAGTCCTGGGTTTAGCATACCAAGTATAGGTACTCCTTTACATCAACCAGAAGAGGATCAACAAATTTTACCTAATGCATTACAACAACAACAACAACAGCAGCAGCAACAACAGCAACAGTCACAGCAACAACAACAATCACAACAATATCAATTACAACAATTGCATGCCATGAGCCCAAATATGCAAAGTGGTATGCTCATGATCGGAACACCACAAAAGACTATGCATGCTTATGCAACAGCACCTACTTTTGCGACACCACAAAGTCTTATGCAGCCACAAACACCAGTAGGATTAAATATAATTATTTTATATTTATTGAATATTATGTTTAATATTATTTTAGAAAAGAATTATATTGTTTATAGCAAAATATGATGTCTCCGCTGGTACAAAATACTAATCATATAGCTCCTCCATCCATAGGCCCATCTACACCTGGTCCTATGACACCTATGACACCAGCTTCTGCAGATCCAGGAATATTACCACAACTTCAGTAAGTAAAAAAAATGATTTGCAATGAAAGATGTCTAATACATTTCACTGATATTACAGAAATATTGTTTCTACTGTAAATTTAAACTGCAAGTTAGATTTAAAAAAAATAGCGCTTCATGCTAGGAATGCAGAATATAATCCAAAGAGATTTGCTGCTGTTATTATGAGGATAAGGGACCCAAGAACTACAGCTTTAATATTTAGTAGTGGAAAAATGGTTTGCACTGGAGCAAAGAGTGAAGAGGATTCTCGATTGGCTGCAAGAAAGTATGCCAGAATTATTCAGAAGCTTGGTTTTCCTGTTAGTAAAAATTTAGAAAATTATCATTTATTTTTAATTGATTATTATCAATTTGATTTATTTTGGGTAAAGGCAAAATTTCTTGACTTCAAAATACAAAATATGGTAGGCAGCTGTGATGTGAAATTTCCAATTAGATTAGAAGGTTTAGTACTTACACATGGACAATTCTCCTCATATGAGCCAGAACTCTTCCCTGGATTAATATATCGTATGGTTAAGCCCAGAATTGTTTTGCTCATATTTGTTTCAGGAAAAGTAGTCTTAACAGGTTAGTAATTATTTTATATATATTATTTAGTTTCTATATATATATATTTACAATTCATTGTATGAATTATTATTATTATTTGAGTAGGAGCAAAAGTTAGACAGGAGATTTATGAAGCATTTGATAATATCTATCCCATTTTGAAGAGCTTTAAAAAACAATGAATTTATTTTTCATTAAATATTAAAATTATGCATTATATGGACAAAACTAAGGTAAGATAGTCTTGGTTTTTGTCTTAAAGATTACTAAAATAATTTTTTTTATGTACTTTTAAAACATATAGCTAAATTTAATATAAACTGAATTAATTAAAGAATATTTTTGTTAGAATTATTTAAAAAAAAATGATACATTTAATTTAATCAAGATTTTATTATACAATTTTTAAAAGCAGGGTCTTCAAAATTTATCCTCGTGGAATAAGCTAAAAGATATTACTTAAAAACCAATATATCTTCTCGATAATGTCGTGCCTTGATCGAGAGGTAGTCGTTACTCTAGAATTTAATTCTTAATTTATATATTTATATAATGTATATATTATTAGTTTAGAACAAATTTAATCTTACTTAATGCGTTAAGCATATTCTGTATCCTTCCAATTGAATAGAAGTAGTTGACATCCTATATGCAAATAATAGTGTAAAGGAAAAAGAATAAGAATAATGATTCTTATGTTTGTATAATTATTAAAAAGTGCTTGTAATTTTGTAAAAAATTAGATGGCATTTTGATACATTGTAATATGAATTAGTCATTAAATGCAGGATAAACAATATATAAATATTAATATTTTTCAATTCTTTCATCATAAATATATATATATAAAATCAGAATAAGAACTTATTTCTTTATTAAATATTGTATTAATTAGTTGAGTTATGTAGTTTCATAATAGTTTTCACTAAACATTGTTGAACTACCGGACAAATATCTTTGTTAGCTGACATTAAAATTTCTGTTGCTTGTACAATAGAGTTTACATCAACACTTCCAGTTAGAAATATTTCAGATACTTGATTATGTTGTGAAAGACTAGCTAATGTAATTATTCCATGGTTAAGGACATTGTGGTTATCTGGACAGGTATTACATACAGCCTCTTCTGTATCCGTAGGATCCATTAAGTAATGGTCACCATATACACCCTATATTTTTATTAAAATTAATAGGGAAAAAATTAGATAATGGAACAAGATATTTATAATCCTACTTTTTTAAACATCACTCACTATAGTGGAAGCAGTAACTAAACCAAACATAGGAACACCTGCATTAGCTAAAGCAGTACTAGCAGCTATAATTGCAGCTGCCAATGAAGATCCAGCATTATCCAAGACCATTGCATATACATCTACTTGAAAATTAGGAAATTCATGCTGAAAATAACAAATAATTTATACTTCAATCTTATGTTTTGCATATTTATATTTTATTTTGAAAAATCAAATTGGTGTTTTTATTTTTAACATGAGTATTTAGTAAACAATTTAATTAAAGAAAAATTTATTAAATTATGATTTATATTGATTTTAGTAACATTATTATATATATTATGATATGTGTATCATTATACGTATTGCACAACTCAGTGTTAAGATAAATAATATAAATTTATAAAATTTTATATGAATAATAGAATATTTTACATTTTTTTCATTTATATTTTTCATATTAAATAAAATGTTAAATTCGTGAAAATTTAATCAAATTAGGATTGATTGTACATTGAGTATATAATAATATATATACATATATTTACCAAACATACGGCTGGTTTTAATGCTCTTTGTAAAATTAAGCTATATTGTTTTTCCTCTGCATCTTGCTGATGAATTTTTCGTTTTTGACAAGAAAAAGAGGCAAATTTAAATTCGCAATAAATTTCTCCTTGTATACAGTAGCCGTTCTTATTTGGTAATTCTCTAGGATCAAACACAGAACAAACTACTTTTGTATCACCCATTTCTATATATGCAGAACCTTTCGCCTGGCTAACAATACCTGCTTTTAAAACTATAAAAATAAAGTATAAATAATTATTTTCATAATGTTTAATTATACTTGTTGATGGCATAGCATAACTCGTAATTTATATTCTTACATATTTTTCTCATTTCATTACTGGCTCGTTTATCATTTCTTTTATTAAAATCATATTTTACTGCGTCATTTTTTTTATCAATATTAGAGTAAATATGATATGGTACAGATATGTCTGGACCATTAATTCGCTTTTGATCAATAGGCATTTCAATAAAAAATTATTACTTTGTTTAGAAAATATATTTAATGAATAAAAAACTTATCGAAATTTATTTAATTTAAATTTCATTAATTCGATAAATAAAATTTACTCAATTATCAACATAAATAACCTTCAATCATGTGAATATTATACGATAAAATGTGTAAAATAATAATAAGGTATATGTAACAATAATACATCCATACGCGAAATATTATATTGTGTACAAGAGAAACGTGAGGCTTGCGTATCGCACTATACTTTGTATGAAATCTTCGATATCACATATTTCGTAAGCATGGAAGAATTCAGTAACACGGAGAGAATTTGCACTAACACAAATATATATAGCAAGGATATTTCTATATGAAATGTCAGGTTATATGAACATAAACTATTTGTGAAATGCTTAAGAAACATATTTCTGTTATTATTTCATGTATTATTCTATTTATATTATTATTCCCCGCTATATAATAAACTAAAGTATATAAAATATAAATATTTTGGAAAATTTATTTCTCAATTAAACTGTTTAAATATAAGCATTTGCTTCACAAGAATTATATCGTGCAAATATTTTTATCAACATATCATTGTACATACATATCTAATAGTGACAATTTTTCATTTTATATGTATGTTAGTAAACTTTAAATATTATGCTACACACCACTGTTACATATGCATACGTGATGGTATTTTGTATACATCTAAAGTAAAATAAAAGAAAATTAAGTTTAACATAAACATTTAATATTTGTGATGATTTGTATGTATGCGATATCCACTGAAGCATAGATAACATTACGACATAATTATAATTATTGATTACGTATATATGAAGGTACAAAAAATTTTAATTGATATATAAATATTAATTGAAATGGCGGCATATCAATTATCAATTACCAACATTAAATATCTTTAACACATAATTTCAGTGCACATCCATAGTTTTATGCACATCACATTTGCGCATCTCCGATATAGAAATGTTGAATCAAATGAACTCAGTATATTCACACATTTTATAAAAACAATCATTTTAATATTAAATTTAACGTTAATATATATATAGTATTTTCTATAATATTGTTTTAGTACAACGTATTTTTGTAAATGCGTATATATTTATTGAACAAATATCGTATATGTTAATTGCATACTATTTTTTTGTATATGTGTTGACACATGCGCAAAATCTTTCTCAAGCCTTATTTAGTTAGCAAAATTGATGTAACGATATTGTAGATACCATTTTAACATTTATATACAAAATGGCATTTCGCGTGTTATCATTGTTATATTTAAGTAGTAATTCTACGAGATGTGGGTTGGTTGCCTTTCTTGTTTTTAATTTTATTTTCTTTTTTCTAAGAAATGAAAAAATTTTTGAAAATAATATGTAATATGTTACAATTACATATAATCAATTAATATACATAATGTGAAAAATGCTATAAAGACTTAAAAAAGTAAATGATAAAGTATGTAAAAAAAATAAAACAATTTACGTTTTTATTTGATTTATAGATTATCAAGAAGATTTTTTGCGAGTACTGGCAAAGAAAGCAAACAAGCAAGTGCATTAGTGTTAAACAAACGAATCAAATTTAATGTGATAAAAGAAAAAGCGTTGGCTGAAGAAGCTAGGAAGGAAACTGTACTTATTGTTTCAGATAATGAAAATGTTGGTATATGTTCAGGAGTTCCAGAAGAACATTTAAAAACTCGCACAGTTCGTATTTATTGTCCTGCAAAAAGTGCTATGCAATCTGGGACAAATAACATAAATTATTGGCAAATAGATTTTGATACACGTGAACGCTGGGAGAATCCGCTTATGGGATGGACTTCAACGTGAGTATAATATATAATAATAATAATAATAACCTAAACATTATTTATTAGACTTTATTCAACACATTTTCCCTTGTAGCGGAGATCCTTTATCAAATCTCCAAGTGGCATTTGCTACCAAGGAAGAAGCTACTAAATATTGTGATAAAATGGGATGGAAGTATTACATTCAGAAACCAAATGTGAATAATCCAAAGCCTCGTAGCTATGGTACTAATTTTTCATGGAACAAGCGTACTAGAGTATCAACTAAATAAAGAATAAAAATTTGTTAGAAAAGAATGAATATAACTGTATACATAGTTCGAATATATTATATATTTAATTGTTCTTGTGTGTAAAGTTTTGAACTTCAAATAAATTTTTTTAAATTAACATAAAAGTAATATTACAATATTTGAATAAATTTCAATGATAAATTCCACAATTTATTTTTTAGCAATAGTTATATAATATCATTCGTACATGGTTAACATTCTTATTAGTCACCTCTTGCTTATTAGTATTATTGGTATGAATTATAATGTCAGATTTGATTAGACTGTGTATTTTAAAATTCAATATTTGTTAGCTCGTATTATCTTATAAACTATATCGAGCATTGTTAGTATTGTAAAGAGAAAGTACATTTGTACGAGTGTATTATGTATGTTTAAAGTTTACAGAAGAATCATGATTTAAATACAAAAATATGATTTAAGAATGTGTTACTTATGATTTAAAAGCATACTAAATTGAAATGCATATTATAGTATTATTAATCAATTTACGAAATAAACAAAAAAAATAAAAATTTATAAACAATTAAACTGAAACTAATATATATGGAAGAACAATGCTCGAGTCTTTGTTTATAAATTTGTATAACAAAACAGTCACTTTTGCAAACTAATAAGGATAATATTTACAAATTTGATCTAAAGGAACATTTTACTGTTCTTTTTTCATTAATCTTTTGGTATCTGATGAGTCATTACAATACTAGTAAAGTATTTTCTGCTCTGTCTGTTTGCTTGCTCCCTCATTTTCCTTCTCCTATCACCTTCTTTAAACATCTTTCATACTTCTATCATTGTCAAATATTAGAACACGTAATTTATGTTTTCATCTACAGTGAATTTCTAACAGTGTGAGAATTTCAATTTTTTTAATAAATTGAAATTATTATTCATTAACAATAGAATATGAACTGTTAAGAATAAAGGATATTGATTATTTTGAAATAGTTTAGAAATTTTTTTAAAGTAAACTGCGCTAAATGTGGAAGAAAAGAAAAAAGCAATTTCTCTTTAAGATCGCGATTGTCATTAACCCTGTACTAATGGGTATCTTTCATTTAACATTATTTCTTAAGAGATTTTCGATAACAATACGCTTTTTCCTTTTCATTCAAAAATTGTAGAATATTCGATTTTTGATATTATTTCATTATATTGTGTGAACAATATTGTCGCCTTGATGCGTTTTTCCTTTTTTATAAAAAATGTGAGAAATGTCAAATTAGTAGCCGAAACGAACGATCAATTGTATTATCAATCGCACGTTTTAGCATCGAAAGAAAAAGCTGACAATTGCAATAATAATTTATAATTATGTTAGTGCATCCTGATGATATATTTAAATATGTGTAGGTTTGAGCAGGTGTTATCGAATTTTGTTCACACGCACACACGCAGCACGCAACACGCAGAAAAATGCGCAGAAAATTTATAATCTAAATAATTTCGGATTCTTGAAAGATATCCGAGTGTGATTGTACAATTTTTGGAATTTTACTATCCTTAACTTCTGGGATAGTCGCGTGTATGTCCAGTCTCTTATTTTTTGGTATATTTATAATATTGTACGTACATAGTATCTAGACGTATCGCGCGTAAACACGCCAATTATGAATAATTTACTATAGTATATTTATGCCTTTAATTGACATGATACATAGCTTTACAATGCGTGTTTTCTTGCGAAGATCATATTTCGGAATTAAGTTATTTTCGAAATATTTAATTTTAATCTTTATCTTTATCTTCTGGTTCGATTTATTTATCGGCTTTATTTTTTTCTTTTTTTGGTAATCCTTAATACTATGTCTTATAATCAACGCGCGAAAAACAGATTTATCAAGCATTAAGCATTGAATGCTATATTCTAAAAGTAACGTACGTTGTACGTTCTAACAAGAGATTTACGTAAATTTAACTCGTACTGTTTTTACATACGAATGTTCGTAATATGAAAATCTAATATACATGTTTATATTTTTGTATACATATATATTAATTCGCAATCGTTTTCTAACAATAGGCACTATAGGTCGACGAGAGGTCGTGACGTGTTAATGGCAACGTTTATTTGTGAAAAGGAAACTTGAAAACGGTAACGTGAAAATCTATTACTATTGGAATCAATAAGTTTTGTGTTCTTTTACCTTGGGGATTTAAATACTAAATAAATAAATGAAGATGATCCAATAAGGTTACAGTAAAAATTTAACTAATTACTACAAAATTCGTTGTTCCTTTCTCCATATGAATTTTCTTTTTCTATCTTTTCTTCTTTTCACTCTTCCTCTTTTCCTCTACCTCTCTTCCTTTCTGTCCTTAAATATCTCTTAATTTTTAATTTCGTGTTGTATACATGTTTTATTCTAACGATTTTATATGTAAATTCAATACAAAAAAAAAGAAAAAATTGAAGAATTGTTTTCATACTAACTTTATATTTTACGTGTACATACAAACACACGCACACGCACATACACACACGCGCGCGCGAGCGCACCATGCATAATACACTCATATACACATACACGTATATATAATACTCATCGTCGAAGATAAATGTAGACATATGTGTAAGTATCGTAAATAGTCAAAAAAGGAGAATACAATTTTCATATATTTTTCCGTCTAATCATATCTTGTAAATAAAATGAATTAGTTTAAATTCAAATTAATTCATTGAAAAATGCATTTAAAAATTTAACATTTAAAAAGAAAGTCAATAAAATTGTAAAAGCAAGTTGTGTGACCGTTTTAAATATGTAAAAATGTTTTCCTTACTTGTTTACATTCTTAATTATCAAATTTAAGATCAATCTTCGAAGATGAGTGGGTGCTACTAGGGTTACATAATTTCTTCTAAATTTATGATAAATCTAATGAAATAAAGATCAAAGAAACAAAGAAATATATAATATTGCTTTTTTTATATTCGGCATACTATATGTAGCTATTGATTTCATTTGATTTATTCTTTAATTACATATGTATACTAGGAAATAGAAAGAAGAGCAATTGTATCAACATGATAACCAATACTAATTTTGAAGTGGAATATAAATAAATTTATCATGAATTTCTGTTTTTTTCCTTTTCTTTAACAATAGCTACTGCGTGATATGTGCAATTATATTATATATATACAATGCAACAAATCAATGGGTTTCTGTGTCAAAATAATTTTATGAAGAACGTTAGAGGACACAGAGCCACCTTTTCTGGGCATTGTTTAGTTTATATTTGTATTAGCAGGTTCTCAGTAGATTTATTACTTAATTGATCATTGATGATCGATTTCAGATTTTCCGTATGTTATTATGTTATAAACTAACTTATAAAATTGTACTGTATGCTGTGATTGGTACTTGTCAATTAAATTTTAATTAATTAATTGCAACTTTTATATAGCTTCTATATAACTTCTATATAGCGTTTAATTACAATTTCTATTTGTACTCGATGACTAGAACACAAAGAAAAAAGATATGATTGTTATATTTTTGTTCAATGTAATTGAAAAGACAACGTTAGTAATATATATATGTTAATAGACAAACGGAAAGCTAAATGTCGATCATTAATTTACCCAAGATATTATGCATTACTGCAATATTGTAAAATGTGTCCAGAAGAGAAAGCCTTTCCTTCTAACAAATACGGGATGAATATCAGTAATTGCACATAAATATGAGATAATAAATAGGTAAGCATGTAACCTTATTACTTATTGGGAATATCGTAATTTTGTAAAGAATTTTGAATGAAACAAAGATCACGTACGTTTATGTTTGTGGTTATGATATTCGGTATTATATAAAATCATTAGCGGTATTAGTAATCTACGTTTCTTTAAAAGTATAAAGTAAAACATCTATCCGTCTACCGTATAATCCTTTTTTAAAAATCTCTATATTATTTTCCTTCTTCCATCTTCTCTTTCCCCCTCTTTTTTGTCCTTTTTATATCTTTCTTCAAAATAATTATAAATTAAAAATCTATGCTATTTAAGGCAGTATTATTCTCATATTCATGTAATTATTATTCATTCTTCTTTATAACGTGTAAATCGTATCAATGATTTAATCTGAAGAAGGGATCGGAATACATATTTCACTAAATTGGTCCAATCACCCTTAATCATGATAGAAGAATGCGAGTTTTAACTAATATCAAGTCAATTAAATTACTTGAACTATGTCTTTCATGTCTATCAGTGTTTGTATCGCATAAGAAAAAGATTTAAGCTCGTTGCGATAAATCGATTACTAAAAGTAGGCTACTGTTGTTATTACTATTATAAAAGAAAAGCTGACCATTCACATAAAATTTAAATGTAGGAATAAATAGTTTTATAAAGTTACACTACTATTTGAATTGTTAAGAAATAATTTAATTGAAACTCTTGAAATATATTATAATGAAATATTAAGAACATTAGATGATGATGATAAGGCAACAGCGTCAAAGAAAGGGGGAGAGGAGAGGGAATCGGATGAGATTCGAATCTTGAGGTTACCGTAACGCGATAACAAGCAAATTTCAATAGATTTCAACCTAACCTCCTGATTAAACTGATTTCAGAAAAATGTCGAGTATAACGATTTAAGATCAACTGGCATTGTCAGGTTGTGTATCTCGATATTCTTCGCTCTCTCTGTGAACGAGGACATGAACGACTGTGGCGGCGGATTGTCGTCTAAGTAGTGCCGGTCTTGAAGGCGGTGCTGAATTTTCTGGACTGGGTTCCGTAACAAGTATGCTTACATCGGTAGATTCGATTGGCAGCGGAGCTGGTTCAGGAGCTGGTTGATGTTTTTTTCGAAGGCTACCGCAACGTCTGCTAAACGCTTCTTTGATGTCACGATGTAAGGTATTCAAAGAGAGTGTTGTAGCGCTTGGCGGAAGTGACCTGCGCTTCGTGGGAAGACTAAGGACTTCCTCGTCGGGATAACTTTCAAAGGCGTTTTGTCGACCGAGAGTCGGACCCGCGATTGATCTGCAGTAAGTTGTCATACATTGTAATTTTGTTTTAGTATTTTTCTATCTTTGCAATTTCTCTTTCATAGAAAAGTCGAATAAGTTAAACGAACGAAGATGAACTAAAAGAAGGAAGGCAAACCTAGTGTGTAGATCACAGGAAGTAGCAGCAGCAACAGAGGAACCAGTAAACGATTGCTGTTCCGTAGTCGGCGAGGGACGGGATACGGTCAGAGCGGGAGGAGGCAGGTCCTCGTGAGTACCGGTGGCGCCGGAGAGCAACAGCAGAGGTAAGTTTGGAAAAAGCCATGCCGAAGCTGTACCGAGTTCGCTGAAATCGCTGGCGTCGCTGGCCCTCGAGGACTTGCGACTACTGGCTCGGCTGCCTCTATGTACATGTAGAAAAGCCGATACTTTGCCACTCCATCCACCCCCGCCCCTACCCTCATTCCCAGCACCAGGACTCGACGTTTGAGTCTGTGAATCCACTTCTTGAGCCATTCTTTCACGTTCCTTTCTTGCCCTGAACACGATGCAATTCTTATTATAGTGCTTCCTATTAAAAATCAACTTGCGTTATATGTTACACAAAGTGAGGCAATTACTCACGTTATATAGTCTCTGATAGTACGTTGAATCAACCTAGCCGCTTTGTCCTGACGTTTCCACATTCTCGTTGAAGAAACAATTTCAAGTTCTTTACGAGTTGGAAATTGTTTCTTAAACTTTATATCCATTTGCTCCTGTAGCTTTCGAAAATCTTCAGATTCTTCGACGTGT
The DNA here is from genome assembly GCF_001483705.2 of Eufriesea mexicana. NCBI lineage: Eukaryota > Metazoa > Arthropoda > Insecta > Hymenoptera > Apidae > Eufriesea > Eufriesea mexicana. Next base: position 468,556 of record NW_016909928.1, read on the forward strand.
CCAAGAACGTGCTTGACAAGTGCGTGTAGAATGTCCAGACAATGAATTTTATTTCCCTTCGCGATGGGGAGATTGAAACTAACTAACGCAACCATATTAGGCTTTGAAATTCCTAATGGTGGATCCAGGCTTGCTATGAAATCGCTTAATTGCGAAAAATTTATGAACTGTGTCGCATGCGGATCGTACCTACGAATCAATTACGTAATTATACTTTTTAACGTCGAATTTTTATTGACGGTATAACCACACAGAAAGAAAGAGAGAGAGAGAGGGGGGGAGGGGGAGGGGGCAGAGAGAGAGAGAGAGAGAGAGAGAGAGAGAGAGAGGAGTGTATAATGTGTAAAATGATACTAAAGCAATTCTTACTTGGACCATCGTATGTAAAACATTTCTAGATCATCTTCAACAATGCCGATTTCTTCTTCTTGATGAGCCTGATTAAAGTTCTCGAGAATAATAGCAATGTACATATTGATAACGATCATATAGCTGATTATGATGAAAGAAGTAAAATAGGTTATTGCCAAGAGAGGATATCCGCAATTTCCATTCATCTGCCGACTAGTTGGAGTCGGATCGCAATCCGGTGGTTGCACCATCAAAGATTCTAACACGTCGTTCCAACCGGCTGATGTCATTAATCGAAACAGTAATTGCATGCTTCTACCAAAAGTTTCGAAATTTACCTAGAGAAAAGGAAGAAAAAAAAGAGGAAAAAAAGAAAAAGAGCACAGAAAAGAACAGGAGGATTACAATTAGCAAGTCGTGTTTGGGTAACATATAGTTGGAAAAATAGAGATTCATAAAAGTAACAATATTCGAATAATCTTTACTCACCATGTCATCAAGTGCGCCTTGTTTTTTAACGTGACCAAAGACTGACATGCCAATAATGGCATAAATAAAAGTAATTAGAGCTAACAGGGCACCAATGTTAAACAGCGCCGGAAGACTAACCACCAGAGCGAAGAGCAGTTTGCGTATACCTTTTGCTGCTTTTATGAGTCTTAAGATTCTACCGATTCTGAACACTCTCACGACTCGCAGGAGCGTCGGGGACACCGGAAAGTCTACCATAATATCCTCCATTAATATTCCCAATATCGAAGCCAGCACAAGGAGGAAATCGAACAAGTTCCATGGCACCGTGAAATAATGATATCGAAGTCCTATTATTTTCACAATTGCTTCTAAACCGAAAACGGTTGTGAAAAATGCATTGGATACTTCGAGGACGAAAAAAATTGGATGAGGTTGATCATAATGCTCGATTCCCATTGTCAGCATGTTGAGGAATATCAAAATGAAAATTGCTATTTCGAATCTGGAAACATCGTAGTCGTTTATAAAATGAAATCGATAAAAAGAATAGTTACATTTCTTGGAAAAAAGAAAGGAAAAAAAAAGAAAAATGTTTAAAGGGTAGATAAGAGAATAAGGTATGTAAATAAACGAGTAAAACTTAAGTATATTACCTGCGTGAATTCGATAGGTCGTAAAACATTGCGAGGATTTGATTCATCGGACGCTTTATCACTTTTTGTGGCTTTTTACGGCCGAGTTTTTTCATGGCAGTGTAGTAGTGTTTTTGACTTTCGGTCAAAAACATTTCTAGCACTCCACCTTCGTACTGAAAATAGGGATAAACGGGATAAGAAGGGGGAAGGAAAAAAATGCTTCAGCGTTCGATGAAATATATAAAAATGTTACATCTTAATAATCTCTTCCTCATCGATTCTTTATGTTTCTTACCTTTTTCTTCAACATGTTAAAGTTGTCTATAATTACTCCGATAAAGAGATTGAGTGTAAAAAAAGAGCCGCAAACAATAAATATCACAAAGTAGAAATATGCGTAGATGTTTGCTTCTCTTTGAGGTTGAAGATCTACACCTCTTGCGTCTATTGCATCCTGCATTACCTCCATCCACCCTTCGAAAGTAGCTACTTGAAATAGAGCTAGGTAAGCTATTCCCACGTGATCGAACGTAATTTTACTGTTTTCCCAAGAGTAATTTTTCCTCAGACAATCGTCTTTCGTGTCCACGATCTAAGAATTCACGTTCATCGATTCGAATTTTCCTTGTTTATTTTTCGGAGTTTGGAAAGATCTCCGCTTTCACGTCGCCAAAGCAGAGAAAGAAAAAGGGAAAAATTCTACTTACCGATATATCTAATAATTCGCCATACTCGTCAATGCATTTGAAAAACTTGCCGCCAAAAAATTGTACACCCATAATAGAAAATATCAGCCAGAACACGAGACAGACGAGGAGCACGTTGAATATACTAGGTATCGCATACATCAACGCGTTCACTACGATCTAGCAAGGACAAAAAAAGAAACAGCCGATACTTCTAACTCTCAAGCTTTCAAGTTATCTACCGGCGATCTACTAGCATAGTCTACGCCAATCCCTTACCCTCATGCCTTGCCATCTCGATATCGCTCTTAGTGGTCTCAGTGCTCGCAAAGTTCTTAACGATCTTAGCACTTTCAAGTTTTCGTTCTCTTCTATCAACAAACTAAATGTTGATACCTGTTCAAGAAAAATTACATTACGATCGTTGAAGAAACACATTTATATTTTTCTTCGTACAAAAAGAGTGACATGCTGTTCGTGTGTTTAACGCAACAATAGAACTATCGCGAATTTATTTGCAAAATCAGCATTTAATTGAAACGAAAAGAATAAAGATTCAGAAGGCAAATAATTGCATATTTATACGTACATAGATGTTTAAATCTTTCCATATTTTGCGTAATATTCAAATTACGGAGGCGAAGAAGAGAGTAAATGAATAAAACTTGCTACTTTATTTCAATACTCAACAATGACAACGGTGCCATAAAATGCTATGCAAAGCAACATACGTGAAATTTTGTAAAAAAATTGTATGAGTGAATAGGAATCGCGTAATTCTTATTAAATATTCCATTCAAATATATCGTTTCCAAGGCTGACGATAAACCATTTCCTCAACTTTACCACATAAAATAAAAAAATCAATCCAAAAGTTACATAAAATTATTTCCAACTGATCTTTTGTAGCTCTGCATATTTATAGATCCATATTAGTATACATATCGATAATGTTATTTCTACTACAGTTGAGAGGAAAGATACAGTTGCGACACATGTCCCCAGCTATAATCATCTTTTTCTTCTAAGTATGTGAAAAAAGCACATACTTGGTAAAAAGATATAATAAAGTAATTAATTAAAGTAAAAAAGTAAAATAATTAAAGTAATTACACATAATAAAAAAATTAAGTAAAAAGATATAAGCGTTCAAAGATTTACAGACATAATAATGAATTTTTTTTTTTGTGGGGTGAGGTTTTCTTTCTTTTCTTCCTTTCGAATTTTTGAACATTTCTTATAAGTATTACCAGAAACCATAAATATCTTTAAAGGATTATATTTTTTTAATAAAGCATTTTCGAACATATGTTTCTATGAATTTGTTTCATCTATTTGACCTCAGTAACACGTAGTCCAAGTTTGGTCCACACCTTTTTGGACATCTTATATAGTTGCTCGTAAAGGTATTTGAATGTTTGTAGACTATGTTAGATCTAGACTTTCGATAAATGAAATAAAAACATTGGGCTCAGACTTAAAAAAGTTATACTGCAGCTAATATACATTACGAGTGTTGAAACTGTTTAGGGAAAATTATAAAAAATTCTGACGACAAATATAGTAGTCACTGAATGTGAACATACCTGTAACGTCAAGAGAATACAAAATTTATCATCAGTTTCAATATATTTTTGACGATTTTTCTATATATGTTCCATATTTGTTTTATTAAATTTTTTCATAATTTTATTCACATGTTTCCGACTTGTATTTCATCTAATTTATATTTAATTTGTTACAAGCTTAGAGTACAAACGTACGAATATTTTTCTAAATAATAATTGCACGTTTATTAGAGGAAAAATACTAAATGTTACGTAAGACATTAACTGATTAAAAATAAGCAAGGATTAGTATATTGTTCATATATTATTCAATTTAGATGATTACCAGCAACGGTAATATACAAATACAAACAATATAAATATTTTAGAGTTTCAAAACCAATAAAATTATATGATATGTATAAGGTTATCAGTTTCAATGGATAAAAGCTGACTTTTTATAAACCATCGGTTGTATAAAAAGACACTTTAAATAAGAATCGCATGGTTTCGAACTAAAATTTTGTAGCTGGATAGAGCCAAATAAAAATTAATACGTTATATGTAATATTAATATGTCTTTCAATGTACTAATTAATGCAACCTGGAATTTTTTACAAAAATGTATTAAGTCATGTATATCAAAACATGATTAATTTCGAAGACATTTTAATTTGAATAATGTTAAGAAATCATCACTCTCTTACCACATTAATTAGTAATGGTATAGTCATATTCAAATTAAAGTATCTTCTGAACTAACAATTTTTCGATATATGTACTAATTTGCATTGATTAATATATTAAAAGACATATAATTTTACTTAGAAAAATACATGACACGATTTACACGAAACCATACGATTCTTATCAAAATAATTATTTTTTACGGCGAGTAGTTTACGTGTAATCAGTATTTATCGATTAGGATCGAGTACCTTATATAAAATTATATGCCAACATTTTTTTACATAAACTGTTCAGATTGTAGTTTTGTTTTTATCACTATGAGTACTTGCATATTTATAATCAGTACATACATAGCGTGTCCTTTTTGTTTGGAAATGTGCAAATATTTAAAAAGTCTAAATAATAGCTTAGAATATTATATTTAAATTTCTAAGAGGAAACATTTTTTATCGCAAATTCTTATAGCTAATATCGAATAGCTTTCGAAATAGCTATATTTTTATACGAAAACCACTCCATCGAGAAATGACATTTCAAAGTTGATATACCATCACCCTTTCTAGAGCTGCCTTAATATACAGTCCCGGTCAAAAGGATAGTACATATGTACCACTTCTAATTTTTCAATTTTAACAAATAATATCATATTATTACGATCTTAAGATAAGGAAATTTTTCGAAGGGTAACAATCATTTCTTTTTTTTGTCGTATGTCTAGCGGAGTTAAAGTAATGTGGACAAAATTATAGGGCAGATATACAAAGTAGTTAAATGAGCTTTAATTTTTATGGATGAGAAATAGTATCTTATCGATTTGTTATAGATTTTTAAATGTTGAATCCAAATCTGCTAGAAAAGAATGGCCTATAACATCTGGCGTCAAAAAAATATTTGAAGATAAAAGCGAAAAGATCCAATTTTCGTTATATTTGCGAAGGGATATTGTGAAGATTAATAAATAAACTAAATAAATTAATTTCAAAATGAGATATCTCAGTAACAAGAGATCTTATAATGACAAAACAAATTTGATTTTGTAGGTGAAATATGGTACTGTGTAATATATAAAACAAAGATACTGAGCAAAATTACTCTTCTTGATATCTCTTTGCAAATATAACGAAAATCCAGACTTTTTCTTTTTTATCTTGAAATATCTTACACATGATATATACATCGATATGACAGCTCATTTCTTGCCAGATTCGGATACAGCAATCAAAAATCTCTAAGGTACTATTTTTTATTCACAAGAATCAAAGCTTGTCGTACTTGTGCTATTATTTTGTCCGGGATATTTTAACTATTTTTTCTGCTAGTGACGAAAGAGAGCGATAATTTGTTGTTTTTCCAAAGATTTTCTTATTCTAGGATCGTAAGATTACAATATCATTCGTTAAGATGGCAAAATTGTATATATGTTACTTCAAAATTTAAAGTAACATACATGTGATATCTTTTTGACCGGGACTGTATTAATGGTGTGCATTTGGTAACGTTAATGTTAAGGATATACCGATATACAAGGTGTTCGCTGCAGTTGATTTGGACCAGCTTTTTTTCGCAAACAACAAGGTAACAATATGGTAGCGTACTCCAATTATAGGTGACCTATAAAACTAATTGTTTTTTAAATGGAATTCTACTTCTTTTTTTAAATGTATAAAAACGTATAGAATATCACTAAATGTTAATTTATTTCTTTTGCTTCTGATCTTATATTACCTTGGAAACCACTATATTCTATATGGACAAATTCGCCTTAATCCATTTTTGATATGATATAAAAAATATATAACATTCCATTTAAAACAGCAAAGATCATCTTCATTTTTCGAAAATTATCGCAAATATAAAAAATTGAAGTATGCTATCATATTGGTTCATCTTTTTCAAATACCATTTATGAGAAAAATGCTGATTCAGATTACCGCGAGCTCCTTGTATATTAATATATTTGTGATTGCAAGAAAAACACTGTATAACATAATTTAAAACAATTCTAGTTTCGTCATTGATTGACAAATCAAATTTTGGATGTTCAAAAATAATCATGCAATTCGACCAGTTGCTAAAGAGAAGAATTCACGTTGAGAAATTGAAACGGCAATATGTTGAGAATGAAAATATATGACATGTGTCATTTTTCCTTATAACTACAGATATAGGTATAGAATGTCTGGTGGTTCTACGAATTTTCAATCTCAATTCCCACAAGAACAAAATATCGAACGAAGAAACTATTCTTCCTCTTTGTCTTTTTCTTTTCGACACAGCGTCTCGATTGTACCAGTCTTTTTTGTATCAAACATCATATATGTATACTGATATCAACATATATTAATATAATATCGATATACATATATTTAAAACTTTATGTCTCCATACTGGTTTGTGCAAAAAGCACAAGTAATGTTTTGAAAACAATTGGATATTAATTATAAGAATATGTAATAAAAAATGAATACTGCACAAATCTCCGCAGGTCTTATCAATATCGTTGCAAGGTAATATAAATATCATCACTATATATCCCTCTTGATATTCTATAACATTCATCCGAAATATTATTTGTTAAAGTTTGAAAGATAATTATATCGGGCACGTAAAATTTAGAAAGACATGAAGGAAGAATATTTTGTTTTTACTGGATATGACAGTTTATCTCTTTTCCATCGAGTCCAATAAATACATTAATGTCAGAACTCCTTAAACCACAGGTCAAGTGTATATGGATTTACAAATATGCAAAGTTAAAATAAAAAGATTAAAAGGTTAACGATAATTTACGTGATTTTACGATATCGATACGTGATTTTGGCACAAATTCCTTTATCGTGTATCATATGAATAAAGATATTAAAGTTTCTTATTTATCGCTATGGTATCACAGATAATTATAAAACATGAATATCGATAATTGCTAGAATAACTAATCATGCTATCAGCTAGCCATGAATACGAAAGATGGTGATAGAATCGGGCAAAGATAAAAGAAATGAAACAAGTTTGCTAAGATTTTGGAGGGATAAAGTAAGACGTAAAGCGTTAGAAAATTGGTTCAGCCATAATCAGATACAATATAAGCAACGTATTAATTCTGCACGTACCTGAATCCACACAAGGCGACATATATAAAAAATTCATAAAGAAACGCATAAAAATGAAGAAGACAGTGAGACAAATAGCAAAATCGTAACACGGTAGTTACGATCGGCGAGAACGAAAAATCCATGCAGCAACGATGGACGGAAGATTTATATCACATGCGCTCGCGCACACGTATGTGCCTTTGCTTGCACATACACGCAAACACATATATGACCGAAATCGATGCTGCTCTTGAATTTATAGCTCTACTTACAAAGACAATTATAAAATCCAAGATTGTCCAAAAACTGGTGAAATATTTGCAGAAACCCAGAGCTAACCACTTGAGTAACATCTCAATACTGAAAAGCGCACAAAAGCCAAGATTGGTCCAATAGAGGATTTTCTTCAAAAAAGGATTATCATCTAGGTAAATATCTTCAAAACAAAGCGTTATGGAAGATGCAAAAATTAAAACTAGGATCATCCATTCGAAGCCAGGCGTATCAACCACCGAGAGAATTATTGTTCGCAGTTTGATCCACTTTTTGCCAATAGCTGTTGCAATACACCGATCAATGCAGGTACACCTGCACATACAACGTATTGGTATCAAACTCATTCACTGGCAGAAGAGAAATTCGAAGTGCAGTAGTATGTTCTTACTTATGGTAACACTGTCGTGGAAAACAATCTTGTGGTTCTTTGCGCCGATTACTTCTTCCAAATCCGGGAAAAGAACCCATTCCGTCGATATATTTCCCTTTACTATTTCTTCTACCACCAACAGTCAATTCATCGACATAGCTGACAAGCGCGTGCCAAGGTCGCTTTGGTATTCGATCCTCGGGTTTGAGAAAAGGATCTTTCTGAGGCAACATCGCGACCCTTTCTTCCGCGGCTGTTTTACTCAAGGGCGAAGATTCTTTCGCTACCTCGAGATCTTGACATTCCAGCTCCTTACTTTCGTTTGATTCCACTTCTCCCTTTTTATTTAAATAATTGCTTTCGTCGTACGGTGATTCGTCTTTTTCTTGTTCTTTTTCCCATTGTTCATACCTTTGTTCTTCCGTTTGAGATTGAGAGTAAACCGGATCGTAAGTAAAAACAGGTTGATTTAAACTTTCTTGGTATGATCTATTGTAAACGTTATCTTTTGGAAGGCTGAGCACAGTCTCTTGAATAGCGTATTTAGTCTCGTTGTCAGAACGATCTATTACTCGCCGTACAATTTTCTCGAAACGGGGATCTTTCCCTTTTGCTTTACCGGCAGCTTGAGCTAGCCGTGAGCATTTATTTTTCCGTATTATCGAACGAATACGATCAAACGACCTTGCGAGTTTTGACTCTTCTCCGACTTCTTCCTTTTTCTGCTTTAACTCTTCCGAATTAAAGCTGTTGAGCAGTAAAGCAAGAAACAAATTCAACACCATAAAATTACCCATTACGAGAGCTGGTAAAAATATGGCGAGGCAAGCTCCAGGCCCGTCTTCGTGTTCTGCTCTCATGCAATCCCATAAGGGTTCAATCCATTCTCCACAAAGTATACGAAATATCATCATAAACGAATGAAAGAAATCGTTAAAGTTCCACCTTGGTACTGGATCTGGATAAAACTTGTCCAAAGTGTAGTCTTTACTGAATAATTGCATGCCGATCACGGCAAATATATAAATCACGATCACCAATACTAAGGTGAGATTTCCAAGGGCGCCGATGGTCGAAATAATAATGCTGAGAAGAACCTTCATCGTCGTCCATGATTGTGCCAGTTTTAACACTCGTAGAAGTCTCAGCCCGCGTATCACGGAAAGACCGTCTACCAGCTCGAAGGTAAGATCTATCAGAGACGCTGATACTATTATCAAATCGAAATTGTTCCATCCGTTGGCGAAGAAATCTTTACTCAGCGCCAACAGCTTCAGCAAGCATTCGAAGGTGAAGATACTGGTAAACACTTTATTACCGATGTTGAGCGCCTGTCGAATCGACTCGCTCATTCCGTGATGCTCCATTGCCAGAAAGCCGGTATTCAGGACGATGCACAGTGTGATCGTCAACTCGAATAATGGATCTCTCACTACCTAGATACGAGCCACTGGTGAATCGAGAGTTGAGCGTTTCCTTTTTTTCTCATTTGCTATTCTTAGCTTTATTTATCCTACGTATGTTGCTAATAACTCGTTCGTTATCCGTTAGTATTCATGCAAAGCAATATAACGAATATCGAACTCATTATATCAGATAGAAATACCTACGTTCATTTCCGAAGACGCTCCACTCTCGGCGCTACTTTTACCTTTCGACATACCTACCTTATATAAACAATTTTGAAATCGTAGCCAACCCTCGTAATCTATACAGCATTGGATGCATTTTTCACAGTTCCTATCCGGAAGATCATCTGGAATGCACAAGAAACGGATCGTTATAAATTTCTATTTCAAATCGTTCGAATGTATATAAAACGATGAATAAAATTCGTTGTTTTACCTAAAATAACGATATGCGATAAATATTCCGGCGGTAAGGTATACATTTGTTTCTTTGTTTTCACGCCATTGCATTTAAATACTCGAATTTCTCGAGTAGTTCCGCTAGCAATAGAAACTGGAACATTTGTTGGCGTTTGAAGATATCCACCGGAATGAGTTGCCTGTGTCTTTTCTCTTTCATTGTCGCCTTCTGTCTCATTGTTCACTTCATTTCTCGTTTCAGCCACGTTGGTTTCAACAGTGATATCGGTATTATTATTAGTAGGTGTTCTCTCTTGCCAATTGACATTAGATTCTTTGTTATCGCGTCTATCATGTTCCTCTACGGATGTGACATCGTCTCCATCGTGATCGTCAACAACACCCGAATCATCCAACGACGATTGTTGATTACTGTTGTTACTTGCTTGTCGAGAATGAAGCATTCCACGATTTGGCGCTAGTCTATGAATCGCATTGTTTTCCGCCGTTCGCGGACTGACATTTTGTAGAACTAAATGAGACGGTCGAACGTTCGAGTGTCTTGGACTTGGACTCGGGCTTGGTGTCACGGACCTAATCGGTTAGAAAATTACAAGAAAAATTATTTTAAAAAAATGATTTTTTGCAAAAAAGATGTCTGTAATTTTTCCGGATAACCTACTAAAAAGCAACAATGCTCTATCATATTCATATCAGGTGTACAAATCTATCATATCAGATGGAAGAACGGATGGACCCAAAATGTAAATTTTTAGTTTCGGATATTTATTAGTTTTCCAGATATGTGTAGGATTGGGATGAATATGGGCCTTGAAAGAATGTCGGGAGTGTTTGAACTTAGAACAAAGGTGACCACGCGCGAAAAGATCGAGTGGATGTGTATGACAGCCAAGTGCGATAGATGATTGGAAGTCAGTTTATGAGTGCGGCATGTGTTTGAAGTACCTGGTCCACCGAGGATGATTGCGGGGAAAGAGGTATGATTAGGAAGGAAAGCCTGAGTGTGAAAAAAGGACAGAATGAATGGTTTAAATAAGGGTGCAAGGGCGCAGGCGAGGCAGAGTGTGCCAGTGTGTCAGTCAGAAAGTATGTAAGAAGTCCAAGTCAGTCTAATTGTAAGAAAGATCAGAAGAGCGTACCCATAGCGGATCTCACTTGTTTCATAGCCGTCATTCTATTTATAAGCTTATTTTATTCTATTAAGAAGCCAACGATACTATCTTGGGTCAGTTTACCCAAAATCTGATCCTACATATGGATAGACGTATACTTTTGTTTACTATCGTAAGCAATTGGACAATTGACGGTGAATGTCAACGATTACTATAGCAAAAGCGGTTGTATTACTAACGACAGTATAGGCAAAATATAATGTATGTATTGTATAAGTAGTATTATAATAAAAGAAGTCTATTTCATACTAATAGACTACTGATGTCTCTTGGAAATACAGTTACTTTGCCATTTGTGCAGCAAATGAATTGTTATTCCACGACAGAAGGAAAATACCTGCTTGGCACAGAGCCACCTTTATCTTGACCAGATGAACCAGAGCCGGCAGTGCTTCTTCCACGTCTTCTTCTTCGTGTTTTCTTACGCGTGTAACTACTTAGAAGAACGCCTTTTCTCGCATCTAATTTCTTTTGTTTTTCTTTGGCAAGCGTCTTGACATTGATTTTTGTCGGGTCGAAACTAAACGTCGAGTCCTCGCGATGGTCGGTTAAGTCTTTCCTTCGTTCCTGTTACGTATCAAGACAAAAATGATAGACAAGGATGAAGAGTAACAGTTACACGTAAATAATCAAAGCGATATAATCATATACCTCGTTTGTAATTTCAGCTTCCTCCTCGTAGCTTAGCGCAACTACAGCGAGCATTAAATTAATCAAATAGAATGAGCCAAAAAACACAACCACCGTGAAGAACGAGACGCTGATAGGTCCGCACGCCGACAATACCTATAAAGCAAAGTTATAATTTATAAATGAAAATAATCATTCATGTAAAAAGAAATAAGTTGACAAGTCACCTTATTGTAGACGTCTTCCCAATAATCCAAAGTAATCAATTGAAACGTGGTAAGCATTGACCAAAGAAAATTGTCGAAATTTGTATATCCATGATTTGGATTTGGGCCAACACAAAGACAAATGTAACTTTCGTTGCAGTGCCTAGAAAGTAAGATTCCTCGTATTAAAAGTGAGATATCACTTAGGGTAGTCGCGCGTAATAACAAACCAAGTTTGGCTAACCTGGCGCCAGTTGCGTTACCGCAAATTATTGGTTCTTCATCTTCGTTGAATGCCCAGTTGGATGAGTTCCAAGTCCACCTGTGGACGGTACAAGGTATCGGTTAATGCCTCTTGAGAGTCAACGAGCCATTGTCTTTCAAGTTGATACATATGTGCATACATAAAATACTATGCAACATATATATCTAAGTAGAACATATTTATACGACAAACAATACGTACTCTTTCCAATCGACCTGCGTATTATTAAATTCCAAATTCTTTACACATTTATTCCGAAGTTCACCCATGTAAACTTGTAAAGCGAAGAGTGCAAAAACCATCAGACAAAAAATCGTGAGCATCATTACTTCGGCAAGTTGTTTAAAACTATGTAATAATGCATTAATGATGGTTTTTAAACCTGCAAAGATATTAGATAAAATATCATTCTTCTAATATTGATATGCTTATTCTCTTGTAAACAAAATCTGTTACGACTTTTTTAATAAAGGTTCAATAAAGATCGTTTATCGATTTACACGTTTTATCAACTGCCCTCGACTAGAAGGATAACGATTTCGCGTTATAACGTTGAAAAGAAATAGTAAAGGGAAGGCTCGGATTATTAAAAGTCGCCATGTTTTCCAAGTTCTTACCAGGCAAAATTGAAACGGTTTTAAGAGCTCTTAATACACGGAAGGTTCTCAACCCAGCTAAATTTCCTACTTCCATTCCTATAGTCGCATAGCCACTGGTGATCACTACGAAATCCAACCAATTCCACGGATTTCGTAGGTAAGTGTATTTATTGAGCACAAATCCTTTGGCTATCGATTTGATCACCATTTCGGCCGTGTATATAGCCAAGAATATATACCTGAAAAACAAAAGGAGAAAAAGGTACGTTGTTATAAAGGCACAGTTATAAAGTTTGATTAATCCGTAGCGATGAGTGGGTTGTGAAAATGCTTACTCGGCTTCCTCGATAGTTTCCGTCATGGCGAGGAAGGCACAATTTAATATTATTGTAGCCATGACTATATAATCGAAGTACTGATTCGTGCTTAGGAAAATACAATATCGCCGTATAGGATTCCATGGAGAAAATATGAACCAACTGTTTGTCGCCGTAAATCTGTGAATGTAATTCTTACGAAATCTCTTGGACACTACGCAAAACGTCTGAAACACACAGTGCAGACGATATATTATATACAAGTGAAAATAATCTTTTAAGATTATCAAATTTATAAATTTTGATATATAAATTCCTAACGCGTTCGAAGATTAAAAATAATAAAACATTAACCAATTTTGTATTACAATGATTAAAATTAAAAGATTATCGAAAAAAAGAACGGGAAAAGAACTGTTTCCCGTGTTTGATTTTCAAATCGATTAAAAGATTTTTACGAAACATTAGCCTAAAACATACGTATATATCTCTTTCCTTTCGATTTTCGCGATTTTTAGGTTCTACTTCGATCTTGTTAGCAGTATCATCGATTTCAACAACCAGACTCTTAATATATTTCATGGACAAAAATATATCCCAATCTTTGCTAAATAACTTATATTAATCTCTTTTAGAGCCATTTCGCGCTATCTTTACAGAAAAATGAAATGCCAATTTTAATTAAGCTCAACAACAAACCGATAGAATTTGAGGAGTAAAATAATTATAAAGCAGATATTTAAAGACTTACTTCATCGTAGATGAAATTGTCGATTTCCTCGAGAGGCCTACCGTATAGTTCGGTTGGGAAAGGTTCGTATTTATTTGGAAGCACCGCACCATCTTCGACCGACATTCGCCTTTTCGGCTGGAAACCATAATCTCTAACAAGCTGCACGGTTCTATTTTCCAACCTATCGAGACTTTCCTTCGTGAACAATTTCACCGTTTGTTTATTATTTCCAATAGGGGTTTTAATGGTTGATTTACTGGCGATGGTGACATTCTCGGTTCCATTCGTTTCATCCAAAGCCTCACCGGCGGTTGCCGTTCTAGGGGTACCGAGAGGGTCAACCTGAATTTCCGCACTTCCGGAATCACCGGTCCCAGAATCGGCCGAAGCGCCTGTCGCTGCGGCTAAAGGAGGTCGCAACCTCGCGACGTCTCTAGATCTCGAAACATTCTCGTCGTCGGATTTCTCGCGAATCGCTTTAGATTCCAACGACTCTTGATATTCCGAAGCGCTTTGTCTTGATCTACCTGCACCTGAACCCTTCTCTGATTCCACGAGTTCCGACTCAAACCGATTTTCCCTTCTCAAACATTCTTCGCGTATCGCGAATTCAAGCTCGGCATCTGAAACGGATGATCGCGAACGCCGGTGACGCGTTTCTTCCGCGTACGATGTCAACGGATAATTTGGAAAGATAGGCGACGGGGTTTCACTGTTCTCGTACTTGTGTCCGGTATATTCCGGAGGACTAAGACCCGTGTACGGTGGTGGTGATGATTTCTCCACTTCTGGGGGCGATATCGCGTCACATTCGCTGGTCTCACTCGCGGGAGAAATAAGTATCGAGGCAGAGGTTGAAGCAAAAGTGGAACTGTCATCTGGTCCTCCTCTCCTCTCACCAAAATCGCTAGTCGAAGCAGGTATCTTAGAATCATCGATATCCGATTCCATCCATAACGGCTGCTCAGAGCATGAAAACTCGTGGAGGGAGCCTCGAAGAGCATCGGACACGGAGTGACCAGAGCATTCTTCCTGTTGTTCGTGTTCCCTCGAACGAATCCTTTCGATAGGCGGCAATCCATGATGATCTCCCCGCCTAGTTGATTCGTCGAATCTAGATCTAGATTCGTAATGAGCAGCGGTCACTTCTCCTCTTCTCAATGGTTGAGGTGTTCTCGAAATTCCGATCCTCGAACGATCCAACAACTCGAATTCTTCGGTAATGCCCGTGGGAAGATTTAAACTTCTCTGGCTTCCAATCTCTCGTGGCGATCTTTCAAGAATATCTCGTGCGGGGCCATGAGATCGAGTAGTCTCTCCTGACGAGAATCGAACGAGCTCTTCTCTGAAGAGGTTCGTCGCGTAAAGGCCCGCCACTCGAGGTCGATTAGCGAAGCCATTGTCCTCAGAGCCGTTGCTCGGAGGGTTGGGAGAACCTTTATATCCCTCACGGCCACCTTGCGAAGGTATCATTGGAATCTTTGGTTCCTCGGCTCACCGAAATTTGTACCTTTCATCGTTACGGTTCTTAGGCAGGGCTTATCAAGTTTTCGTTCCTCTTCCTTTTAGTCTCAGAGATTCAGCGACTCGTATATTCGTTCTTCCACAAGAATCTCGTCCCTTATTAGTAAACAGAAGCATAGGAAACACATAATACTGTTTGCCTGTCAGTATTGGTCCTCCTCGAAATCGTCGTAACACCACCGCATTACAGTGAAAGGCAGTTTTACCGATAATTTGATTGCTAGTGACTTGATATATATGATCACGATGCCTTCCAGACTCGTGGATAATTCGTATTTGTGATTCTTTTGAAATTTCAAAGGATGCGGCCGCTATTGACTGAGCGCGAACTCGAATGTATGTCGCGGTACAGTATATAGATTCTTCTTTTTTCGTCGATGACGATCGTGCCGCTGCGACACGTTTCACCACCAAGCGGCAAAAAAGTCAAGAAAGAAACCGAAAATGACGAAGAAGTGGAAATGATAAAAAGAAAAAGGGGGAGAACGAGAAATAGATGAGAAAAGAGAAGCAGGGAAATTGGGGGCAAGCAAGGAGAAAAGGGGAAAGAGAGGAAGAAAGTATAAAGTATACTCGAAAGAGACGTTGCGTGATTTTTCCTTGATGTCTTGATGATCGATGTACCCTAATCTGGTCTGTCCTGTGATGTCGTCTCTTGGATATCGTTCACACGCGATTCCGTCGCTAATAGCATCGCGGTAGAAAACAATGCCAAATAACAAGATGGAATAACAACGAGAAATAAAGCAAAATCAGTCTGTTGCTTACTGGTCACTCCAGTAACGTACGACACTCACGAATCATATTTACCATCTGTTTTATCCAAGGAGATTCGAAGATCGAGTTTTGAATACTATCCCAAATAGGGTTTGAATGAAATGTCAACGACGTGCCGTAGAATACGACGGTCAGGGGATAAGAAGAATCAGATGGACAAAGTGGCGAGTAGAGAGCCAACAAGAACACGACAGTGCGTATTAATATAGAAACGGAAAATGAAATCGGAATAAAAATTAGTACGTATTTAAATGTAACGAGAGAAAGCGATAAAAGGAAAAACAAAACAGCAACGAAAACGAAAGGTGTAGCGAAAAGAAGAAAGCTAGGTAAAAGGAAAAGCGAAGATAGAAATAGATACGAAGGAAAATAAGAAAAGAAATCGTGGTGTACCCTCGTCATATAGTTCGGTAAATTGTGACTCGAACAAGGGTGCAAAATCACGAACGTCTCCGACGAGAACTGTGACGATACTATGGACGAAGTCGATTCGTTTCGCGCGCGCGCGTATTGAACGACCGAGGAAAACAATCGCTACCACGAAACTAGCGAACCACCAACCTGCACGAATACTCTGCCACTCTCCACGCTATCCCCCACTCCAGCTACAACTGACCCCTGCAGGTGATATTGTGGTCAGCAAACATTATGATTCTTTCGTCTCCTTCTCCCATAACTAATATTTTCTTTTTCTGTTTCTTTTCAAAATGAAACATGTACGATTTTGGCGATGTGAAAAATCATGAAGATTGTTTATTGATTTGCAAAAAGGGTCTCATTTTTGTGTATGTAAATACCAAGTACTGTATCAAATTTTATGAAATTCTCTTCGATAAGTTACGTCTACCATCCGTAGTTTTCTTATCCTTACGTTTTTATTTACTTAGTTTTTCAAATGTCTTTCACATATCGTAACACATTTTTCCATTTCAATATGTTTTCCTGATTTAGAGAATTTTTCTCATGAAACTTTCATTTTTTTTTGACATATGTGATATTCATCTACGATTTTCTCTTTGATCGACTTTAAATTTCGAATAAAACGTCCTAGTTCTTCAGGCTATATAGCTATAACTAGAAACTGTCTTTCAAATACTTATTGATTTGTCCTCTAGCGTTGCTTTTGCTAGATAAAATAGTACCAATTTTTATTAAATGCAGCATAATTAATTTTTAAGAGTAAACATATATTAATTTGAAAAATATGTTTCAAACTAATTAACGGATATTTTTTGTTAAGGAATGAATAATTTTAACTTTGATATTTAATTTATTGACGATTACATTTTCTTCCATACTCTGACCACTTATCTATATGTAACTTTTTTAATTGTAACCAATTATTGGAAAAGAATGGGAAATTAACTTAAATGAAAGAAAGCAATAATTCACTACTTATAATTCTTAATGAGATTTTACTGTAAATAATATTTAAATAATATTTATTTTTACATTTATATTTTAACATTCATATATATTAAGATACGTTTATGTAACCTCAATATTCATAATGTTGTGTGTATATATATACACACACACGTAGCATGCGCGCGCGCACACACACGCATACACACATGTGCCTAATTGCGTGCATATTGTACTATATTTGCATATATACATATGTATATTAGGAATCGACATGATCATAAGTATGTATAGATTTTTGATGAAAAAAAATTTAGTACTTTTTAAAGTTTTGTAATTCACTTTTTGTAACAGCAGAAATATTTTTCTTTTAATATAAATTATAAATGTTAAGTCAAACAATTTTTGTTTTTTTCATTTAATCATTGCTTATAGAAATTCGATTAGTATTTGCAATTCTTTAACCTAAAATGTACAATGGAAAATAAAAGAAATCATATTAATCACGATCATATATGTACATATACCTATAAATATCAAATATTCAAAAAAACATAGTATGTCTAAAAGATGAAAATTACGAAAAATGAAATTGATATTTAAATGTAAACTATTTCTGTAAATTATTACTAATAAAATTTGTTGTACTACATAACATTCTACTTAATACCACAATTACTCGTACATATGTTAAAACTTGGTTCACTATTAATCTATCGATTTAACTATAAAAATGTGTTTCCAAAGTTTTTGATACAAAGGTTTAAAACACAATGTAAATAACAAATTACATGATATCTCAGGTAGTAATTAAATAACGTATAATACTTCATCGATACATTGAATTAACATGAAAGCTAAAAATGTAAGAAATTCCAAAAATATTAAGCGCTATTTGAATTACTTTCTTACATATAAAAAAAAACTTTTTTGAATGTATAATTCATATAAGTTGGATTGAGATTTAACATAATAAGACATATAAAAAGTCACGAAGTGCAATGATTTAAAACTGTTTTACCTATTTATTTCTTCATTTTTAGTCACTAATAATTAAAACAAATTGCTCATTAACAGTTATATGAAAATATCAAAAATCATACTGTTGGCATAGTGTATCCAATTGTTTGGTTGATACCATGCATTATAAAACACTGTATCTTTTATATATATTTATAAGTTGTTTTACATGTCTCAATACATCTTTCTTTGTAATAACTCCAAGTAGTCGACTGTAATAGTAAAAAAATAAATACAATTTTCCATTAGGTATGATTAATGTGTAAAGTTATTAAAAATAAGTACCCATTATGTGTAACAAGTGTCTGTCTTAGTCCCAACTTTCTGAACATATCAACAACAGTCTCCATAGGCGTCTGATCGGTAATTGTTATTGGAGCCATATCAAGAATTTTCTTCAACTTAAGTGGTGGAGGAGAATGACTTTGAATGTTGTTTCCATTTGTAAATATAACTAATGATTGTCCAGTAATTTCCTCTGTCATACGTTTAGCATTGGCAATTGCAAGGTTTAAATCTCTTCGTAATACAAAACCAACAAGATATTGTGATTCTTTTGAAACTATTACTGGAAAACCATTATGTTCCGTTTCTTTTAATAAATTTTCAACATCTTCAACTGTCATTGAATCTTGAGTAAGCACATGAAGGGCTTCATTGCGTCTAAAAAAGAATTACACTTAATAACTATAAATAGAAATCGTAAAATACAGCAAGTGAAAGACATATTATACAAATATAATATTTTGATGACAATAATAGTGCAATTACTTAGGTTGCATAACGTCAGCTGCAAGAGTTGTGTGTTGAAATTCATCTTTGCTATCAAGAAATGGATACCCATTTAAACCAATGTGAGCATCATAAATGCCTTGTTTTCCAAGGGCATCACCAACCCATTTACTTGCCATGGCTGCTGCCATTAATGGTACAATATATCGCACACCTCCAGTTAATTCAAACATTATTACGACAAGAGAAACAGTCATTCTAGTAACACCCCCAAGAACCGCTGCAGCACCAACCATTGCATATAATCCAGGAGTTATACAATCAACACCAGTTGAACATGCTTCACTAAATATCCAAATATGTGGGTAATTATACGCTAGTTGTTCCATTCCAATCCCAACAATACGACCCATTATCGCTCCCAAACAAAGCGATGGAATAAATAATCCACAAGGTACTTTCATGCCAAATGTAAATATTGTCATAACAAGTTTTAGAATTAATGCTAAAACAAGAAGCCATATCGCCTTATAGACTCCAGGACCAGCTGCTGCAACTTCAATTGCTGACTTTACAGCAGTAAAGTTTCTATTATAATCACTATATGAACAAAGAAAAGAAAAAAGTTTATAATACATTTCAAAATTAATATTAATTCAAAAAAATAAAAAAGTGATTTTTACAAACCATAAAATATCTGCATTTGACACTCCACATTGTCTAAATAATAAATAAATAAGTTGACTTGTACTCATCCGTGTATATGGATTTGGATACCCAATAACAGCAGTTGCAACTGTTACTATTAAAACTTCAGTAACTGGATATTGACCCAATTTCGATGTTTTACGATAACGACACCAAAATAAATTTGCTTTAATAAATAAAGTAGCAATCACGCCCTATTGTAAAGGAGAGGAAAAGAAAAATATTATAATTTAACAATCTTTTAATTATAGAAAGGAATGTACAGAAAGATAAACTTACACCAATTATTCCAAGCATGACAAAGGGTATTAGCTCAAAAAATATCCAAGGTTTATTATATTCGACGTAAAAAAGTACCGAATGTTCATTACCAAATGGATTTATAGATCGTAAAATAAAAGCAGCTATCAAGGCACAGAAAAACGATCTCCATAAAGTTTTTAAGGGGAAATAATAGCTCACCTGAAAAAATGTTATTAAATATATATTTTCAGTAATATAATAAACTGTCTTTCTTTTAACATGTACCTCTTCAAGACTAAAAAGAACACCCCCAATCGGAGCACCAAAAGCAACTGAAACTCCTGCAGCAGCAGCTGCTGATAAAATCTCTCGTTTCTTTGCTTCATTTCTACCATATTTTGGAAAAAGATAAGAAAATATATTTCCTATGCAACAAGCTATATGAACCATCGGTCCTTCTTTGCCTAAATTTAAACCTGCTGAGACCGATAGAATCAAACCTACTGACTTAATTATTAATGTCCACTTCCCCAAGTATCCACGAATAATAAATCCACTTAGAATGGTTTTTATCTAAAAAGTGATTTTAAAGTGTAATTTAAAATGACTATATTTTTAAGACTTTCCTTATTCCTTCCATATGCACCTCAGGAATTCCAGAACCACAAGCATATGGTGCAAACATTCTTACTAATGAAGCAGAAAGCGAAGCAAATAAAAGGGCCCAAGCAATATAAAACATATATGAGATCATGTAAGGTCCGGCACCATCTTTTGATTGACTGAATACTTCTGGCCATGTTCGCCACTGAAAAGAGAAAAGGATGATAAAAAAAAAAAATATTTAAGAATACAAAAAATCTATAATAATAAACTAGATATACCTGAGAACAGTTACCACCATCAAAAGTTGTTTCATTATAACTCCAACAACATTGTTCTTTATTTAACCAAAATGCTTGTGGACATATACCAAATTTTAAATCAGTCATCCAGGAAGCTCCTATATCTATGATACCTGCTGCGACTCCTGTAAAGAGACCAACTAGTAAAACACAGAGCCAGCCAGACCAAGCATCATGGGCTCCTTTGATTAAACCCCAAATGGAATCATGCTTCTTTTTTACGATGTATCGATGACGCATTCTATCTCTGGCAATATCTCGCTGCCAATCAATAGTGTGAAAATCATCATATTGTCCAATGCCAGGAATGTCATCAGAATCAACTGAAACTACAATAATAAAATAATATAAAATAAATTTTTTTTTTTTTGTTCGAGGTTTATAGTCGTCACAATCATTAGGTGAGTTATTAGTGACTCAGAGTTGGGTTTATAATTGGTTACACAAAAATTGTTTTAATTTTTACAAATTATGCATTAAAAAATTATATTATATATTGTATGTTACATATATTACTTACTATGAGAGGAAGAATCGTCGATACGAATACATTCTGAAAGAACTGAGTTCTGCCCATGAGGAGAACTTGCACTATTTACTTCCAACATATCGTCGTCACTGTTTATATTACTGTCACGTGTAGATCGATTTCGAGATTGTACATCCTCTACGAAGTATACATCATCTGAATTTTCTATCTATAATTAATTAAATTTTTGTTCTTTAAATTTTCACTATCATTATTATTCCATTCTTTTATTTTTTCTTGTCAAATTTCATCATATTTTACCTTTACCTTTGTATCAACTGATTGGTACGTAGTTAAGGAATACTGATGATTTTGTGTAATTGTATTGTTCAATAATGTTGTACCTTTCAGTGGAAATTTCTCCATGGCATTGCAACCTATAAGAACAAATACAATATAACTATTTGATATATGTATAATATGTTCAAAAATAAAGAATAAAATATTTCAAAGTTTTAAACAAGAAAAAGTTAAATAAAAAGTTAAATAAAAAAAAAACAAGAAGTTAAATAATATTACATAAAAAAAACAAAAAATGTATGAAGTATGTCTTCAATTGTTATTAACAAACATACTAATAAGGTTGATAGTAACAACAAACAATGCAGTAACTTAACATAAAAAAATTATCTTTTTATAGTATGTAATATTGAAACTTCACTCAACACAACATTGTTCCTTCTGACTGTGATACTGATAAGCATATTAAAAATATTGTCTTATAAGAGATTATCTTATGTTTAAGCTGTATATTTTGTTGGATTATATTAATGAATGATTCATAAAACATCTTAAAAGCTAAGGTTTAATTTCTTTTAGTATAGTTCATTGTATTATATTATTACATAATAAATAATTATTTAAAATAATAATTGTTTTCATTATTTAAATAACAATTTTTTATAAAAACATAACTTTATTGATATATAATTTAGTAAATGTAAGCAAATATTGTATCAAATACATCTTTATATCTTTTTTTATAATATATATTTTCAATTCTTATATATTAATGAACGTAACAAAAGGAATAATCTTTTTTAATATTTAAAATATACTAAATGTAATATTATAAACATTTATAATATTTATTTATTAAAAATTAACACTGTAATTTTATAATATACAATTCTATAGTTTAATATTGTTTATTTCAGACAATTTTTACTTTCATGTTTACTTTTATATTAAAATATTTAAGAATCTATATAATATTAAACAACAGCTGCATATAATGAAATTTTAACATAATTTTATTATTATATAAAAAATATTATAGTATGATAGTTTTCTTTTAGTTGTGCTTCTAATCCATACAAAATCATAACATTGTATATAATATCTATAAATGAAAAGTAGTATTTTTTCATAGATTAATAAATCACAGATTAAAGAAAAAAATAAAATGATGAAGAAAATCTAAAATGTGGTATATATATAAAATATACATTAAATCATTGAAATGTATTAATCAATGCATCAATGCATTGTTTTAGTTTGTTACTATGCACAAATTTTTTTATAATTTATAATTTATTATAGTCAATAACAATAATTTGTTAAAAGAAGAAGATATACCAAAGATATTTATATGATCTTCTTTTGTCACTTTGTACATAGTCTACGTCAAATATTCCTTTTACTTATTAGTAGCTTATGTAAATATATGTACATATAGTAATTTATTTGATATTTAAATAAATTTTTGATGTAAAAGAAAAAAAGTTACAAAAAAAAAATATATAAGATTTATAGTGTACTAATTACTAATAGATAATTACTAATAAATAATGTAACCAAAATATCTTAAAATTGTTTTGAAAATTGTATTGAATAAATTGATTATAATACTAAAAAATGAAATAAATGTTGAAATGATCAATGCATACTAAAAGATAATGAGTTTCCAATATCATTATTCATCAACATATTATGACACTTTTATAATTTAATTTAGTGGATTGATTTTTAACTTCCAAGTATAAAAATTAAAAAAACAACAAATAAAAATAGAAATAGGAAATTTGATTACTTCAAACAACTTGAAGGTGAGGTTATCGACATCCATGTAATGTGCAGGAAAATATTCTGAAAAAGAGGTTGAAACGAATAGATCTTTAAATAAATCATTGCAGATATTTAAATTCTGCTTGAAGTTCACTATAGGATAATTTTTCCTTAATTCGATCTTTGCAAGGTTAGAATTAACATCATATTTTCGATGGATCAAAATGCCGAGTTGCTTAATTGTACTTACCATTTTTTTAGGTAGAACGCTTTTCAGCTTTCTATTCATGAATTCCTTTCCTTTTTCTTATTGCTTAATGTTTAATCATGTCATTTACTTTCTACAAGATAAAATTTTAGTTCAAACTATGAATATCTCTTTTTAATCAGAGAGAAACTAAGAGGATCTGACTAAGTAAGAACTTGTCAAAGCATTTTCTTTCTCTCTTACACACTTAGTCTATTTTCTTACGCTTTATTTAATTAAATGTGTCATCATGCGCCACCTTACTGAATTGTATTGAACAATTGATTTACTTAACATACTTTAAAATTTGTTATTCGCTTAAATTTGAAAAATAATAAAATAGAATAAAATAATAAATTTAAACTTACAACAAAAAAGTTATATTTAAGATCGACAAATTTTATAAACAATGTTATATTTATGAAGAACGCTAGAAGTTTCGAATTTTTAAAATTTACTGAGAAATTGTAAAAAAATAATTTACTGCTAATCTACTATGATCTCTATTTTTTTTTTTAATTCAATTTTTTAAACACATAGAATTTATAAAATTACTTTTATAATATTTTTCATCAATGTTACATATTTTTTAAATCACAGGAAACAATTAAACAAGGATTTGAAGCATAACAGTGAATGGAGAGAAAGTCTGTATTTCTCATATTGTCCCTTTTTTATCAATACATTTATGAAAAATGAAAGGATAAAATATATATATATATATTCCATTAATTTTTCAATGTCACATTGATGTTGATTTTAAATTCCAGTTTCTGCACCCCTGAATTCTTCTTTTGCTGTAGCATTTGCAGACCCCTGATATTTAATTGGATAGGCTAATTGATTTCCTTTATTCCAAGTATAAAGTTCCTAAGAATATAAAGAATATAATAATAAATTTAAGAACATCTATTTTATTTGATTTATTTTTTTTATTGTAAAACATTTACTTTTGTCTTATGGTTGTAGCTAACAGCTGTAGTTTTGTGATAAGGATTTGTAAATGATAAATGAACAGGTATTGTAATATTTTTATAAAGATCGAAAGCCAACCTACAAATATATATCATTATATGATTATAAAATAAAATACATTATAAAATATATATAATTTTTCAAGTTTATAACATTTTCTTGTTCTTTTCCTTATACAAATTTTACCTTATTTTCATTGTTTCTTCTGTAACACTATGAACAGCATACAGTACTCCACCAGCAATAAACATTTCTCCAAATTTGTGATTGTCAATACTGATGTTCCATGCATGTTGAATATTCATGTTAGTTGCATCCATTTTTATTACCACTGTATTATTTGATGGCAATCCATATATTATCCATAATCCTATTATTGAAGGTAGTGTATTTATTATCTACTATTTTTATTAAAAGAAGTACTTGTTTTAATAAATTACAATACAGTTACCATTTTCATCTACATTGAAATCAACATAATTAAAATTATGATTCGGTGTATACAGATAATTTTTTGTGTTTACTAATAATCCTGGAAGATGTAATTCACATCGCGAAAACTCATTATCGCATACATGATCAGAAACGGAATGAAGATTAAAGCGAAAAATTGAAGATCGATTTATAGGATTGTAAAAGAATGATTTGTTATATACTACATGTCCATTTCCCTGAAAATAAATTTAATGTAAAATCAAGATATATAATTTTAATTTATTATATTATACCTGAAATGGATACGGTAATGCGATAGGATATGAACTCGCATTTTTAAACTGATCTTTTGACTTATATTCAAAAATGAAAGAAGTTTCATTCTTTCGAGTAACCCAAAGTTTTTCTGGATAACTATCAGTTTTAGATGTGTCATGCATCCAGCTTCCATAATGATCATCCATATTACCCTTTAAAACTGGTTTCCCTACTGCTTCAATTATGCCATCTCCAAAATGAAATAAAATTGATAAGTAATCAATTTATTAAGTAATACACTATTTAGAATTATACATTTATAATGAAACGAAAAAATTAGTAAATCTATTCTATTATACCTGCTAATCTTGGTGGAAGTCCAGTAAAATTAACATTTTTGAGTGGTTGAATATTTAAATATTCAGCAACATCTGTGAAAGTACATCTTAAAACAGGACAAGCTGCACAAGTTTCATGTGGTGCACAAAGTTCTTCTAAATCAACATGCTGTGGTGCTGGTTTTCCATATGTAACATGTTGCTGTTTTCCTATCTTTAACTTTTCCATACTTTTTACATCATCTGAAACAATGCAATGTCAATTTTAATTGATTTGAAAATCATAAAGACTAGAAATATGTAATAAATATATAATAAATATCTTACCATCAACTATAAATGAACCTTTAGTAGTGTCAATATCATTTTTAACAACACAATGATAGGTACCATGATCTGCTGATGTTATCTTTGTAATTTTTAAACGCATTTTAAGCTAAAAAATTATATATTTTAAAAGTGAACAGAAGTAAAAATTGTATAAAGCATTATTATGTTACCTTATACACATCCCGCTTGTCATAAACTTCTAGTCTGTATTTATCAGACATTTTGAGACGACGTCCATCTTCACGTTCCCAATAAACAATTGGTTCTGGAAATGCTTCAACTTCGCATTCTAAAACTGCAGTGCTCTGACTACGTACACGAATCATTTGATTACGTATTCTGATAAAAGGAGAAACTAAAAAATAAGCCTTTTTTATTTTATAATAAAAGAAATAAATAAATATACATATGTATACATAAAAGTATATATGTATATATATATATAATATATATATATATGTATGTGTATATATGTATATATATATACACACATATATATACACACATATATGTCAAAATATTTACATTTAACTTGAAGTTTGAATCTTTTAAATGCTTGAGGTGGAACTCCATTGTTAGCAACACAAGTATATTCTCCCATATGTTCTCTATTAACTACGCTGATGTTAAATGTGTGTCCAATTACAGAGGTAACTATTTAATAAATTATGTATTTGTTAAATGCCATTTATTAAAATCTAACTGTTATTAAATATCATGAGAATTTTTATAATTATTAATAATAGAATTTTATTTTACCATGCCAAGATCCTACAGGGATGACAGTAGCATCACTTCTAAACCACTGAACAGTGGGTTGAGGTTTTCCACTTGCTACACATTTTAGTCGTAAATTAGTACCTTCGTGGACAGAGATTAATCCTGTAGAATTTAATGTTCCAGGTAACATGCGATCATCTGAAAAATAGTTCAAAAAATATATTGTTTGATCAAGTAAATTTTCAATATGTAATTATTTAAAAATTAAATATTACTTGCCCAAGATAGAAGGTGGAATTAATAAATCATTCATATTATAATCATTCGTGTTCACCTTCCAGGCTGATATCCCTGGTTTGCCATCTTGTCCTGATAAGCCTGGTCTACCAGGAGGACCCATTTCTCCTAAAGTTGTTTACATCATCAACGTATCTCTTTTTCATCCACGTGCAATTAGAATGTGCGAATTTGAAATAAGGATAAGTTACCGCGCGGTCCAGGTGGTCCTTGAGGTCCCATTTGACCTGGCCATCCTAAAAATATAGTACATTTTTATATCTTTAAAAATAACTTTGAAATTAACAGTGAAAGTTAGAAACAACAATAAGTAATAAAAATAGTAAAGTACCATCTGTGCCATTACGTCCAGGCCGACCAGGAGATCCATTCAGTCCTGGTTTACCATTCATTCCAGGTGACCCATCTGATCCACTACGTCCAGGTATTCCATCAAGACCAGGTTCCCCTGGTACTCCATCTCTTCCATCAAAACCAGATGGTCCTATATCACCTTTTGGTCCACGAGGACCAGGAGGACCTGTCAAACCAGGTGG
Source organism: Eufriesea mexicana (assembly GCF_001483705.2). Taxonomy (NCBI): domain Eukaryota; kingdom Metazoa; phylum Arthropoda; class Insecta; order Hymenoptera; family Apidae; genus Eufriesea; species Eufriesea mexicana. The sequence continues at coordinate 496,374 of NW_016909928.1, forward strand.
TCCTTTTGGACCAGTTATACCTCGTAATCCAGGAAGGCCTGGTTCCCCAGGAGCTCCTGGACTTCCTGGTGCTCCTGGCAAACCTGGTGGACAATATTCCATTGATGATCGACAAAACTTTACAATTGCATCAAGCTAAAATATACAATATTTATAATTAAAATTTTATAATATCTTTATATCTTTCAGTTATTTAAAAGAAGCAAATATTTAACCTGCACACGAGTATCTGCATTTAACCATACCCAATCATGTCCTGTAGGAGTAATTGGCGAAGATGCCAAACCTGATTTTATTACAGGAGATGAAGTTACTTTCTTAGATTCTTTCAATGTATCTTTCTCTTGCCAAATCTAAAATATAAATAAGGATTATAATCCTTATCAACTTTAATTCTTAATCCTTATTATAAATAGGTAAGGATATAATTATAAGGACATAAAATATATCTTTTCTGTGTTATATTAACAATACATACCCTAGAGGTATCTGAAACTTTATTATCCTCTGTTACAGGTAATGCACTACTTCGTTTTCTTCGTACCAATTTTTCAGTTTCTAAAAAGTCTTGGTTTTGCATAATAAGAACATCTGTTTCCACACGGGTCATATAAGTATAAAGATAGATAGATGTTAAAAATTGTACCAAGAATTGAATCAGAATAAGGAATAAAAGACTCCATGGTTGTAATATCCATTGTGTAGACTTCATTGAAGTTTTCTTTTCCATAATTATGTATTTCAAATCCTTAAAAATTATTTATTTATCATCTTTATAATAAAAAAGTATTTTACATTTAACTTACCAAAGAAAAACTGTATGCCCCTAAAGAGATGTATCCCTAACGTATCAAACAAATTAGAAAGAAGGGGAGAGCAAACAGATTCAAATTGGCTGATTGGTTACTATTAAGTAATTTAATACAGTACTAAATTCTTTTTAGATATAACGAATCATTCAAAAATTTTAAGCTAATAAAATGACATTTTGAAAAAACAATTAATTTATTTAGACATAAATAACATTTTACCAAAATATTAAATATAAATAATACTTTAAATACTTCAAAAATATGTAACAATAAATGTACTTTTTATTTATAAGTTACTTATTAGTCATTTTGACAAATACAACAAAGAATAATATTAAAATAAAATTAAACTCATCTTTTAGTCACTTCAATGTAAACTAACGCACCTGGAACTTCGTAACCTAGCCGGTAAGCAATACTATTTCGATGACAGCACATGCGCAATTATATACTCTATTATCAAAGGAAATGACTAACCAAATAATTCTCATATTTATATTAGATATGGCGGCGAATTTAAAATGATTGTATCTTGAATATATATGGATTGCAAGTATGTATTACTTTATTAGAATACGCTATATTCTATAAAGTTATGATATTAATACCTATATTTAAAAAATAGTTATTTTTGTGTTAAATATCAAACATAGGAATACCTATAGTAATCCTACATTTCTATAAACAACATAATACTAAAATTATTTTTTTAACCTTTCTTATAATTTTTTCCATTATTGAGCAATGTTATTTCTATACTGTTATCACTGTTTTCCCTCCTTATTTCTACATTGTAAGTATTTGCCTGCAAAAATAAAAAAGTTATCATAATTCATACAAGATTCTAAAATGTAAATTAATTATAATAAAAATGGAAATACCAATTGTAATGAAGCTAAAAAGTATCTAGCTACTTCACAAGCAGGTTTGTCTTGAACAACACTATCAAAATTAATTTTTTTTTGGTCTAATGCTTGTAATGCTTCTATTATACGAGATGAATAATCATGAATTCGAAATGTTGGCCTGATTTCAGCCTCTGATAATTTTGGTTGTAAAGAAGCATGCCACTTTGCTACAGTTAGATCTAATTCTGTTGTAACGTTAGATTCTTCAAAAATCTCTTTCATTTTGTCCTCAATTAATGTTTGGTAATCCGGCAAAGAATAGAATAAATTAATTTCCGAAATTGAAGATTCACATCGATTACATGAATTTGGTGACTTTTCAAGTATATCAAGTGAATTTTGACAAATACTTGATTGTAATGTAATATCCATAGGTGAAGAACTTCTACTTGATATATCTTCAATACTATTTTCAATTGAATTATTTTGATTTTGAGACAAGCGGAAATCCGATAAATCGAGAGCAATATCTGTTACAGCTTCATACCGAGAATTATCATTTTCTCTTTCTGTACCATTTAAACATTCATCAAAATTCTTCATGAAATCTTCTAACTCCCCTGCCAAAAATAATTGTATTGTAAAGTGCTGTAATAGTATTTTAAAATATAATTTATTTCAATGTAACTTACGTTTTTGTAAATGTCTGAATTTCAGTTTTGTTTGTAAAACCGTATTTTTCTTTGTGAATAATTCAGCTTCACGTAAAACAAATTTTGCTAAACACTCTGGTTTTTTCAATTTTGATATAAACTTACGCTTTTTCTAAAAATAAATACATATATAAATAAGAAGAGACACATACATACATATATGTAAACAATGAAACAATTATTGAGAATATAATATATTAAAACAAAGGAGGCTAAAAATAATTATGTATACATACAGAACCAAATTTTGTCTCCAGAAAGGAAATATAATCTGGAAGATTCAAAATAGATGGATTATTAGACAAAGCATGTTTTATTTCTTGAAGAAGTGGCATTGGTTTCCAATCATATTCATTTATGTCATCTACAGAACATATTGACATCTTTGTTGTTCGATTCCTAATAAAAATATTAATACTTTCATTGATTTAATATCGTGAATTGCAAAATTAATAGAATATAGTTTCCTATTTCTATTTCTATATTTTCTATAGAATAGTTTTCTGAGGAATACCTTCTTTTACGCATATTAAGTAATCCTTCCTTCCATCGTATGTCATTAGACTCACTCAATTGAAAAATTTCATTCTCTTTACAAATATCATCTATCTGCTTATTAAATTTCACTTGATTACTATTTCCAAGTTGTACTATATTCTTAATATTATTTTGATTACTCTCTTTTATCAGATCTATTTGTACTGTATCTCCAATTTTGCATCCCTCCCTAATTTGATTCATTTCTTGCAAATTCTGAATTAAACAATTTTGGTCACTAATACTTTGCACTATATTTTGTTGATTATGATACTTTTCTAGTACATTCTCTTCAGTATTAGTTTGTTTTAAATTACTGTTGCTACCAAATAAACTATCATGATTATTGTTTATCATATTTTCCTCTTCTATAACTTGTAATTCATTTGTTGAATCATTTTGTGAATCATTTTCTATTAATGAAGAGTCATTTTCTATTAATGAAGAGTTTTGTTCATCCTCAAACTCATCATGAATAAGTGTAATAAACTCATTATCATTTGGTGAAGTAATCGAATGATATCCTGAAGTTCCAGTACCAGGAGTTTTTGGTTCTGAATATGATGACAGTGAATTTCTTCCTTTTGGAGTAGAAGGAGTAAGAATACGTGTAAAATCATATGGTATTAATTCATCTACCAACATTCCACTTGTATTTAAAGTTTGATTACACCTTAAAATTAAAAATATATTGTTATAAATACATTAAAATGAAATAAATTCATATTTACCGAAAATCATATTTTTTTCCAATGACTTCTCCGAAAATATCATATATATGAATAGGAATGCATAATTGAGTTACACAGTTTTCCAGTTGTGTAAATCGATGACTTAATAATTTAACTTTCTTCTGTGTTTGGAATTGATTCTTTTTATCAATATGTTTCCCAACATCTTTTTCTAAATCAATAATTACAAAATTTTCAAAATCAATATAAGCCTTTCTGAGCATTTTTTTTTCTTTACTCGTAGATTTTTTAATTTCTTCTTCCCTAATAGAAAGATAAACATAAATATAAAAATAATTATAATTTACACTTTTTTTTTTGATAAAAAATGAATAAATTAATTACTCATAGCCAAAAAAGGTTTGTTTTAAAATTTCTGTCTCATTAAGTAAACGATCAATTCTTCGTACATATACATTAGTTGAATTTTGAAGAACAAGTGCTGCTTCTCCAAAATTAATATTACATGGTTCTTCTAGTAAAGCATAATATTCTTCTAAAATCTAAAGTAACACACAATATTATTATTTTTATATTTAATTATAATAAACTTAATAATATAATATACCTGCGATAATGGAAATTTCCAATCAGCAAGATCTTTTGCTGGTTTCATAAGCTGTATACTAATATCTTGTAATGTAACCATTTCATAGACTTAAGTTTTGTAAAGAATATTTTAACAATAACAGATAAAAATATGTTTTCTTGTTTTAAATAAAAATGATAATAATGGCTAAAATTAGATATAAAAAATTGAACACAACATTTATATAAAATGAAAATATCAGATCTTATTATTCAAAAACGAATATCTAAATATTTTATACATATTTGTTTAACATGTCCTTCTATCTACTAACTGCATAAACATTGATCATAAATAACAAGAAGAGTAGACTACGAATCATATATGTTATTTAAAATCCCATTTTCTACACGTTTTTATATATATATATATATATATATATATGTCCGTAAAATAATAACAATTCAAATTTTGAATTATTATGTAATATTAAATTACAAAAATATCTTAAATACCTAGAGTTACATTAAATAGTTATAAACATTTAACTATTATTAAGTAAAACAACATTAAAATTGTTTTATTTAATACTTTATTTACATATAATATTATACTTAAACATAATATTTTACAGGTTTATCATAATTCATAAACTATTATATTTAATAAATGAAAAATAAAAAAATTTTTAAATTTTTAACTTAAAATAGATGTAAAATACAGCATATTCGCATGATATTATGTAACTTTACATTTTACTTTATATTTATTTCGTATATTTTAATAAAAACAATAAAATGAAATTTTATTATATAACATAAATAATTTTTAATGGGTTTATAATCGAATATATCGCATAAATATTAATTCTGAGTGAAATATAAATTTAAATATGCGTTAGTAATGCCATCTCTGGATTGTATAAAGTACTTAAATAGTCATATCGATAAATGATACCGTTAATCTGTTGCAATAGCTCGTAGTATTTATGTCTATTGAAAGATTTCTTGTTATATTACTGAAATATGTTTTCTATAATTTATTTATTTTAAACATTATTTTCATTTTTTCTTATTCTCCCGTGAAATATGATTGAAGAGAAAAACTTAAAGGAAACTCATGTTTTTGGAAATGTCATTGGCATGATTGTTTATCCACCATTTTGTTTTGCTGTCGTCTTCAGAGTTTTTCCTCGTATCGTGGCCTATTTTACAATGAACTAGATTGACTCAAATTTGAAAAAATCGTAGAATCAGACAACGCTCTGTGTTTCGGAAGAAATTTGTTTTTAACGGATTTGAGTCAGTTTTTTAATGAATGTTCTCATTATGAGGATTCGTGAAATTTCACTTCGAGTTCTGACCCAACTTTCCTGACTTCTTTAATCAAATGGCGATTATTAGATAAAACAGACAGTTTTCGCGTCATTTACCACGTAAGTTTAATATTTAAATTATGGTACTTAGGTGTGGTAGCTCCTAAACTTATTACTGTATAATATTTTTAATGTACAAATTGTTAGAAATTATTTGGAAAAATCGTTTTAGTTCTTATTTAATAATATTTCTTATCGCTCAATATTATTAATTTTTTGTGTTATTGAAATTTATGTAGTATTTTTGTTGATTCTAAGTTAAATATATGAAATTAATTCAGTTTTCTTACTGTAGGATGTCAGGTCAGAGTGGAGGGCATCGCTTACGGTTGTCCAAACTCAACGATCAGCTGACGTGCAAATTATGCAGTGGATATTTCATTGATGCCACTACTATTATAGAGTGTTTGCATTCGTGTATGTGTATTCTTCTGTCGCTTTTTTAATCCTTTTGTTTGTGGTGAATAAATGCAATTTCATCATTGCAAAAGGGTTAAGCGACGATTCCAGCATATTGATGTAAGCGGCGATTAACGTCGCACTACAGTTTGCAGGAGCTGTATCGTCAAGTATCTGGAGAACAATAAGTATTGTCCAATATGTGAGGTACAGGTGCACAAAAGTAAACCACTACTCAACATTCGTCCAGACCACACTTTGCAGGACATTGTGTATAAACTGGTACCTGGATGCTACCAAAGTAAGTCCTATAATTAACTGAAGAAAGCATAATATTAATAATTGATATGAATATTTATACTTTAGATGAAATGCGGTGTAGGAGAGAATTTTACTCAAAATATCCTGAAGCATGCACTCAAGCAACATCTCCAGAGGCAAGAGGAGAACCTATTGAATCACATATATATTCTCCGGATGAATCCCTTAGTTTATCATTAGAATATTTTAGTCCATCCAAGGATGTTAAAGGAATAGCTGTGAAATCTTTGTTGAGGCGGTATCTTCGTTGTCCTGCTGCAGTAACCATTTTTCATTTACAAAAGCTTATACGAGCTAAGTATGGCTTAACTGATGCACATAGGGTTGATGTAATGTATAAAGAGGAACCACTGTGCAGTAGTTATACATTAATGGATGTGATGTATATTTATCATTGGAGGCGAGTAAGTATTAAAAATTTATTATTTAAAATACATAGAAATTTTTATTTTCTGAACATTTTGTTATATTTATTTCAGAAAGTGCCATTGCATTTAAGTTATAGGATATTTGAATCTTCTCCAAAACGAATAAAACTTTCAGAAGACAATGTCAATTATAAAACGTCTTTACTTCATGCTGGAATCGATCCTATTGAATCAAAAGAAGAAAAATCAATAAAAAGAGAATGGAAGGAAGTTCAGTTAAAAATTTCTGAAACTGGTATAATGAGCATTACAGGTATAACGGACCAACAATTTAAGAAAAATACAAGAGTCGAAGACCCTATTACTAGTGTTGAAACAATAAATACATCAATAATTGAAGACAGTGCTAATCGAAATAACATGTCTGAAGTCAGTAAAGAAAATGAACAATCTTTAGACAGAAAAAGTGTTAATGAGTCTGATATTTCTTCCAAATTAAACAAATTTAATGACCAAAAAAGCTCAAATCAAACAGAAGCTATAAAGACTTCCATAAAAGAAGTAGATAATATAAACTCTAAACTTGAGGAAGAATCGAAAAATCTGTTAGATAATAACAATATTGAAGATAAATCAATTTTACAGAAAAGTAGCCAGTCACAAGAAATAACGCAATATCTAAGTGAATATGAAATTAGAAATAATAATATTGAAAATAAAGATCAAAAAGAGACATCAAAAAATAACAATAATATTATTATGGAAAAATTGGAAACTTCTAAGCAGAATTCAAAAAATGAAGTAAAGTTTGTGAATACAGGGTCAAAAATCAATGCTCTAAGTGTAAAATTGCAGTTTCAACCAAAAATTGGTAGTAATAATGCTTCTTCAAAGAAAATTGCAAGAGATAGAAAGATTATACCACAATCGTCTAAAAAGGTAGACATAAAAATTACTGAATCTTTGAAATCTGCAGAATTGAAAAATTCTTTTGACTCTTCAAAAGCACAAGTTATGACAAATAATTGTGGTGTTACAATAAGTAAATCGTTAATTCCATATTCTACAAAAACCATATCACAAAAATCTATATCTGAATTACAGGATAACGTTGAATCAGTTTTATCAACATACCCAAGTACTTCAATTAGTTCTGAAGTAAAAGAAACAGAAATTAACATAAAACATGTGCAATCAGTTGATCAAAAGGAAGAATATTCTGTTCAAGGAGAAAGTACTTCAGAAAAAAAACCATATGCAACAGATCAAATTTTAACAGAATCTTGTCAAAGAACAAGTGAACAAACAAATACACTTCTTAAAAAATCACCATATACGCAAATTGAACCGTTAACGAATGATAATCTTACATCTTTAAATCTTTCGACTTCTCTACCTATGTCTGTTGGTAATGGAATCAATTCATCAGTTTTTACATCAACAATAAGTCAATCTACATCTACATTTCCTTACACAGTTCAGGATTTGGTAAATAGTACAATGTTAAAAAGCTCTCTCAAGAGTTTGACGGCGTCAACAACACAAAAATTATCTGCTACTACAGTTTCTGAAAATGAAGTGCCTACTTCTTCAGTATCAGAAAATCCTACAGCATTTACTATACCTTCTATTAATGTGTCTTCTTCTTTAAAGAATAGTTACCCAAGTTCAAGTACTTCAAAAGAGTCCGTTTTAAAAGCAAATTTGGAAATAACTAATACATATTCAGTACCTCCTTGTCCTGATGCTATTCCAATTTCCTTAATGAAACCAACTATTCGTAAAACTGAATTAATTACAAAGGGTTCTAATTTAAATGAAATTTGTGCAAAAATTGGAGCCTCTGGTTCAAAAATTAATGATATTTGCGCGAAAATTGGAGAAAATTCTAAAGAAAAAAACAAAACAGAAGCGAGAAGTAAATCTGATATTCCAGATTTATTAAAAATTGGAAGAAAGAATGGTTCACCATCAATCACCATAGATTCTACTAATAAACTGCAACAACATACAAGTATTCCAAATGTGCCCGTTTATGCACCCAATAGTAATGCAATCACAACAGAAAGCAAAAATATTTATTCAAATGTAAAAGATAGTCTTAGGGCTACTTCATTAATAACTACTTCTCCAATAGCAACATCACACTCTTTACAAAAGGTTCTTTCCATTTCTAAAAAGCAAAGTCAAGCAGTGGGTTACAAGACTCTTCGTGATCCTCCAAAATGTTGGAATCCTACACTTTCTAAAAATAATTATGTAGCAGTTAAAAATCAAAGTAAAGAAACACAAAATCAATTACATCAAACTACACTTTTTGAAAGAAGTAAAACTATTCAGTCTAAACCTGCTAAGATTTTTAAAATGAGAAATATGCCAAGATATTTGGGTAATCCTGCTTCTGGAGTGAAACCAATGTATGGCATTGGTAATGAATGTAAAGAAAAAGAACAATCAACAATGACATCAACAACAACAACAACAAATACATCTAGTAGTTCTAAAAATGGGAATTTGAGTATGATGAAGATAGATCCTAAAACCCTATCTCCAATTGTCTCAACTGTTAATTCACCTATTGTTTCACCACCTCCATATTCTCCTAGTGCAAGGAATTACCCAAATCCTCCATTCTCAAGAGATATTTGTAGGAGTACTGGTTCACCAATATCTCCAAAAAATTCTCCAGTAAATATGCTTTCAACAAGCCCTTTTATACCTTCTCCAACACCAAACATGAATCCTAGATTAATTTATTCTCATTTTCCACCACCATTTCCAGATGCTACCAGATTTCCAAATCCTTTGATACGTTCACCAATAGGAATTCCATCTCCCAGTGCCTTCCATAGTAATTTACCTCCTTCAATTAATAAATTATATCAAAGATCTAGTTATATTCCACAAACTACTGGTTTTTCTCCAGTTTCACAACCTCCAACAGTTCAGAGAATACCACCAAGCACTTATTCCTCACCTAAGTCACCTAAAACTACCTCTTTAACAGCAATTTCTCCTGCATCTTATAACTTGGTCAAACCTGAAACACAAACGATTGCAACAACATCTCTTGAGACTAATAACCTGTTTCTTCCAGAAAGTACATCACAAGAAGATGTCAGTGCATTTAATTTATCTAAGACTGGAAATTTTTGTAACACGGAAACTGTTAAAGTACTGACAGAAACAGTTCGGAACTCTAAATCAACTTCACTTTCTTCTAGTTCAAGCATTGGACAGAATAAAAATGCATCGATAGTTAATTCAAAAACTAAATTAGAAACATCTCCTCTAAGTACTGGTGATCAGGATCAAAATAAAGAACGAGTAGAAAAGGAAGCTATAAAATGTAAAGAACAAAATTTATGTACTTCAAAAGTACAAAATTCAGAGAAAAACCGATTTGATGGGGATAGTGATAGTGTAAATATAAAGAAAGAAAACTCAACTACTCAAATTAATGGAGATCTTACTAGTGAAAATAAAGAGGAAATAGTAGCAGAAAAAAATATAGAACAACAAAGTGAACAGAATGAAACAAAGATAATACAAGTTTCTGAAAAAATTATTGAAAAAGAAGAAACAGAAGAACCCAAAAATGAGAAATGTGAAAAATCTGAGGGACAACAGAATAATTCTGAGATTCAAAATAATAAAACAGAGACATAAGTTTTGCATCAAATGACCTGTATGTTTTTGCATATATTGAAATATTCGGATATCGCTACTTCCGAGTTTTTTCATAATGTTCTTAATACAAAACAAGTGCATGTTATTATTTTAATTATTACGATTTTTAAACCGCAAAACATTAAGCATATTAACATAATACTATGCTTAATGTATTGCTAATATTAAATCTTTATTTTGCGTCTAAAAATTGTAGTAATTAGAAATATGACTCATGTTTGATTTAAACGAAAAGAAGATGGAAAGAATGACTAAGTATATTAACAGTCACATTTGACGTAAGAGTTGTATAAAGATTATATAGGAAAAAAATACTGCGTATAATTAATCATATTTATGTGACGAGTTTTTATAAAATAATTTCACGCAATCTATTAGTTTACAGTATTTATCATATTTCAGAACAAATTCTATTATCTGTTTCTTAATATATCTTAGTCAACTAAATATTTAACCAAAGCCTCGAGAATTAATCTAAAGTTCCAGTAGATTTAGCTATAATACAGTTTTTCGATTGGCTCTTTTTTCGCATACCCTCTTTTTAAAAAAGAAACAACTATAGTAAAATGTCCGAGGCCTTATCACATTAATCTTATATATGAAATAATGTTAGGAAATCGAGAGCAAGAGAAGATCGTTGTTACATGATTTAAGAAAATAAGAAAAAGTATTATGCTATAAGTGATTTCTCTCTTTCCAGCTTAATTAGTTAATATTATCGATGTGTCGCATCGCACCGAATTATTAAAATAGCACTATTAATTTTGATAAGCGCCGGAAAGAAAGAAAGAGTTAATGTATAGATAAATTTTTAATATTGGATGATCTTTTTTTCTTTTTAGATACATTTACTTGTAAATAGTGTATAATGATTCAAAGAAGTCTATATCACGTATTAGATATAAAAAAATTATCGATTATTAATATAATTTAACACGCATATTTTTAGGAATTAAGAACGTAACGATAGTATTTTTTGTCTAATACGAGAAAGCAATTTTTAGAGAGATGCCTGATTGTAGAGCAAAAAACAACGTATTTTTAATAAGTTATTAGTTGTGTGCGCGCGCGACTCTTTTGTATACAAGGTGTACCTGAATGATTGAGTGAGTGAAAAATGTATGTGTATAATTTTTGTGTAAAGAAAATTTCAATATCGTTTAAATCAAAATGATTTAAACGAAGTTTTCGAGATTTGTTTTATTTATAAAAACGTTGATCGTCGTTTGTTTTGAAATTTATGTACGTGTTCTGCGTATATGTTTGTGTGCACGCGCGCATACTCTCCAACACGCGCGCGTTATCAATACAATAATAATACTACGTGAAGTAGAGGATGTTCTTTTAATTATAAAAATATAGTTGATTATACTTTACACGGTCTGTTGTTTGTATAAGATTTTACCACTACACTTATACGTACAAATTGAGTTTATTATTAAATGATTACTATAATTATTGTTGTGTAAATGTTAATATACATATAAGTTGCTGATAATTATAATTTATGGAAACTCACATACTGTAACAAAAGTAGTTAAAACAAAAATAATTGCAAGAAAATTTAAAAATATACATGAGTTGTACCATATTAAGTAAACCAATAACTTAAAGATACAACTAAACATTAGTAAGCTTTTCTGAGTATCTAATGGCATCTTTGAGCTTAAATACCAGTTCTTGCAACTGCTGTATTGTACATGAAAATGTCACATGATTTATTGTTTCATGCTTTTTAGTACTAAGTTGTACGTGATAAAGAGGAACACCTAATGAATTGCATGTGTCCAACTGAAAATAATTTTCATAAACAAAAGCAAATAAAGCATTTCTAGATGAAATGGTCGGTGTTCTATTCACCGATCAATTACCTTGACACAATAATCTAAATGCCAGTCTATATCAATGATGTGAGGTGGATTATTGCCTATCAATTCCAATTGAGATTGTATTGCTGTTTTATTATTAGTGTATACTTCACATAATTTCATAATCCTTTTTTCATCAATATATATAAGATTTAAAAAATTTTTTAAGCTTTCTTCATCTAAATCATGTCGAGCAGCTTCTATAAGTAAACATATCACATCAGCAAAAACCATTTTTGTTAAAGTTGGTTTTGAATCAGATGTTTTGATAATGCCTAAAATTTCATTAATTTAAACACTTCTTTTAATTAATTTTATCTATATTTGACAATTTTTCTAAAAGTTACTTACATTTTATTTCTGTAGGATTATCATATATATATGAGATGGCCATTTCTACAATTTGTGAAAAATTATCATCAGTAACAATGCTTGTGTTTAAAATATTAATAAGACCTTCAATGGTATCTTTTGGTAACTCCATCATTATATTCTAAAATATGAAATTCACTCATTTAGTATACTATAGTCAATCGAATAACATAATCTTCAAGTCGTTTGGTTACTTTCATAATATGTATTTGATGAAACTATTTAATTACTTTAACTATAAAAAATACATATATATTTAATTAAATTTTAAAATATCAAATAAGTGACAAATAAACATAATATGTGAGGTTATCTTCCATGATTATTAATTTTCGATTTGTAACTTACTATAATAAGTTAAAATGATAATTACACTTTATTTAATTTATTTTAGAATATGAATATCATGGTTGATTACTTTTATGTCAACTGAAACAAATTATAAGTCTTATATAGTCACAACTTTAAATTATTTCAATTTCTATTATGTTCTAGATTTTAATGAATATTTGATATAAATAATGAGGTAAAATGAAGTTTAAAATAACTTATTATTTGTTTTAAATAGAAATTTGTTTCGTAATAAAAGTAACTAAATATAACATACTGGATCCACACAAAATTGATTAAATCATATATTGCAATAGAGGTATTATTTGAAATATGAAATATTTGTATTATAAATAAATTTTACATATTATATTTAATAATTGAAACAATTTTAAAAATAACTGTTAACGACTGTTTTATAAAAATTCGTGAAACAATTAAGAACTGAAATATTAGACAAAAAAATTTTAATACAATATAAAAAATTAACATGTGTATTGAATTTAATTATTGTTCCACTATCCTCTGCAGTATATGATTAGTTTGGAGTTAAGCTTTTTTTTGAAATTCATTTTTAATGTGACATTTAGACTTTTTAATGGTACGTAAAAAAAAGAAAAAGAAAAATCATAGATTTGAAAATTACGCGTATGTGAAATTTATATTTAATATATGATTTACTTTAATTCTACTTCAGCTTTGTATGTACTTCATTGGAATCGAATAACTAGTTATAAATAAATACACGTGATGATCACTTAAAGTCAAGACTGTTTAACAACTATTTTAACTGAAAGAGTTTTATCCTTAAGAAAGCAATATTATTTATCATTTAAATACATATTGTTTTCGAATAATTTTCATTTATAACATTATTAGGTCGATATTATTCTTTTTGTAGTTAAATAATCAAGTAAAATAATAATCTAATTTAAATCTAACCTAACCCAATTTAATGGGCTCTATCCAGCCTAGTCATCACATATATTTGATTACGACTCAACCTGTTAAATAGATTCTTGGTAATAAATGCTAAAATTATAGATTGCTAATTTTCCTGTTCAGACACAACTTTAATTTTGTTCGCTTTTATTACAATGCTTATCTTTTATTATAATATTTACTTTCTACCGATTCTTTCTTCAAACTAACCCATTCTCGATAGTGTTCATATTACCACTCTCGTCACTCATGCCAACCTCGTATTCTCCACTCACTCATACCAATGTCGTATCGTGATTATCCCTCATTATCGACAATTTTCAATGCTCTAAAATAAAGTTTAACAGAATCCGTTGAACTTTTGATGTTATACAGATATTGTACATAAGCAGAATATGAGTGTATAATGTCGAAAAATTCTTTGTGAATATCTCAAAAACTAAATATGACTACCTCTTATGTATAAAGGAAAAAATTTCAAATATTCATATTTACATATCAAAAAAATCATTAAAATTGAAGGATGCATTGACAATTAACTATATTTAAAGACATATTTTCCAACTTTATTACACAGTTGTATTTTAAGAATAGAATTTCTGGGTAAAAGAAATCGGGAGAAACGCCTAAATACTCAGTAAGGACTATAAAATACGATCTTGTACCTACATTAATAGATTCTATTAATTCTGATAAGAAAATACTGTCGATGATAAAAAATATAACTTAAAATATAAATTTTATTTAGTACTGTAGAAAAATAAACATGTAATATTCAAGTTTGTAGTTAATTTCATGGTTGGGAATTAACCCAAATTTAATACTCCATGTTAATTGCATATAACAATTCTTAACATAAAAAAATAGTGGTACTTGATTTTACTCTATTTTCTCTTATATACTTATAGTATTGGATAGTAGTTAAATATATGTTTATTAATATTTTTGAACTACGAAAGTCTTATAAAGGTTTAGATTAAGTTAAGTTGTTACATTATAAAGTACTATTTTATAAATAACGTGTTATAATAATCAGATATTTTTTTATATTTTACAGAATTTTCTATGCCCAAAAAGTTTAAACATGAGAAATCTATACAAAAATTTTGGTATATAATTATTTTTATTTTTGTAAATTCAATTTGCAATAAAAATTTGTTGAATACATTTTTAAAATATTGTACTTTTGATTTCGGTAAAAAATTGATTGTTTGAACTTGCTACATTAGAATTCATTTTTAATTATTGAAAAACTTCAATCTTAAAATGCAAAAATTATTTGGGAACTGATATTTAAAATTTTTTATATATGTAAATTTATGAAAAGTACAAATAATCTGTTTTTAAATTTTACTTTTCAAATTGTACGTTATATAATATTAAATTTTGAGTTGAATCGAATATTATTCTTTTTCTAAAATAAGATAAATTCCTGAAATGACATAGGGTTTAGGTTGGCTTCTTGTCAAAATATGATCAACCAATTTATAAAATATATTTTTAAATAACTAATATAAAATGTGATAAGACCAAATGATTCAAAACCTTCAAAAAATCTTATTCCTTTACAAACTAAATAATATTTTTAACAATTGATTGTCATTTGTTCGTCATATAAAATTCAATTAAAATTTCTGGCAGGACTTAAAGTTTTTTTTATCACCAGATTTGTTGACAGAAAAAATATATTAGACATTAGGTTTCATTATACTTTAATGTAAAACAGAAGAAAAAAATTAGAATTAAAATTAGAATTAATTAAAAAATTAGAATACAGTTTTGAATAAGGATTGAGCTTCTTATTTTCCTATTTCAAATTACTACTTTGGTTTTTAAAACGTGCAAAATACCTTATAATTTTTATTTTCTTATTATATTTCTTCACACTCACTATGTACAGTTATTTGTCTTCATCAAACGTAAACAGATAATGAATTCTATTCAATGTATCAATATTATTCTAAATGTCCACAAATGCTTGCTATTATTGATTACCTTGATTGAAACAATATTTGCGTCAACTAGTTAGAGCAATCTCAAACATTTTGAGCAAATGGTGGATAAAGAGGTTTAAGAAGTTTCATCTATGGAAAAAAAAGGTATAAAAGAAAATTAGAACAATAAAATAATAATATATGTATAAAATTAAAATGTTTATTTAGAAATTAAAAATGAAAGAAAGAAAAAGAAACTATTTTATTAGAGATAGGTTCCAAATTTTATTTTGTATTATATATTAATTTTAGCAATACATTATATTAATTCCAAATATACTTTTATGTGTAAGAATATGAATATTCAACGAGTGTCTCTAATCCTAAACTAAATAAGCTTCAGGACAGCTTTGATTTGTGGCGGATATTTAAAATCTTTGGGAAATCTTAGTTGTGTTCCGCATACGTGTCGACTTCCTCTAAGCAATCGTTAAGGGTAAACTCATTAACCTAAAGTTGCAAGTTTGCCGTTAGGACTGAGTAACAAGGCCCGCGATGTGAAAATAGTCACTATGAACTAAGAGAGAAGTGGTAAAACTACATATAAGTAAAGGAGAATATAAAAGAATACTGGAAGAATGCAGTCGAGGATCTTTAAGAAGGTAAAATTATTAAATGCTACTTCTTCACCAATTTTAATTACATTTACATATATTGTAAAGAGAGTTATTCCGAACAATTCTTTTGCTTGAAAAAATTAGCGGTTAGACCTAGTTTCCGATATATTCGTAAAAAAAAATTGCTTCTAATTGTACACTGAATTTTTCCCATACATGCCATCTATAAAATACAGATGCGTCGCTATGTCGTGGATCAAATCGCAAAAATCATCAACATTTGCTTACCTCCAAATTGTTTATATTAATTATTCATCGAAGCGAAAATGCAGAAATTAGTAGCGATCAAAAAATTTGAAAATGTTAATTAGATTAGGGTTCACTAATCACGGATACTTACACATGGCCAAAATTCGATACATTACTAGCAATCTTTTTTTGCTAATATCTAGAAAACTAGGATCGCTTGCCAATTTTTTAAAAGGAAAAAGTTGAAATAACACCTAGGTTCATCAATATCGATGAGGAAGTAACTTTCTTGGAAGTTGGAAATTAAGATTTTTGACGTGAGAGAAGTTTGAAGCGGAAGATAAGATTCGTGAGATGTCAGTAAATAGTAGGAACAAATAACCTTGACAAAACGATGTTAATCTCTTTTATATCTTACATATGATATAATATTCCATGTTTTTTTCAAGTGCTGTCTTAATTTATCAAATTGTTTAAATTATTTTTTGTTTTTATAAATAATTTATACAAGTTTGGTAGCTCCAAGCTTAATTCACAAAGGGAATTATTTCACTGCTAGGTAAGCTTGTCAATCAGCTGGCTCATTTTTACGGTAAGCAATATTTTGCTCTACCAATTATGGTCAATCGGTTTTAGTATCCGAGATATTTATGGAAACTTTCGATGCCCAGCGAATTTCAGCTAGCGAGTTCACCACTAAACATAAAACAGTACATCAAAAGATCTATTTGATCGCGAACTTAAGGTTTATAGGTTCTCACGAATTGGCACACAGTTCTAGTCAATGTAAACCTAGTCACAAAGTATAGTCACAAATTACAAATGATCTTGAATAGCAGTGATGTAAATATATTAAATATCTTAATTATTATTTATTATAACATATATACTAAATATAGTAATTTAAAATTTTGCAGTATTACTCAAATCAACTATAACTAAAAATTTATAACGAATTGATTAGTTCAATTAGTTCATGACTTACAATTAATTCCTTTTAGAACCACCATTGGTTCAGAATTTTTCAATTCGTAATGAATTATAAAGGGATTTATACCTTAATAATATTCTGTTCAAGGTTGTTTTGGAAGGTTCCGCGTTTTCTGCTGGCATATAGGATCGATTAATTACACATGCTTCTCAATTATATGGTGTCTCCCAAACCCAAGAAAAGTTTTTCCACTTATATTACTTAAAATTCAACACTTAAATATAATTAATTTCTTGTCCTAAAAGATCTAACTCGTAGATGTTTAATTCAATTTTCATGAGAATCTACAATGATGTTGATTGCTGATAAGATTAACGGGACTAGAAAGCATCGTTTCATCTTTCATATCGTTATCATATTCCGAAAACTGCAGTCTTTTTAAAATATACAGGGTGTTCCATATTTAAATCGACAAACTTTGCCAATATGCGTGGCAGGTCATTCTGAGAAAAAATTATTATATACATATTATATCGCAATGATACCGTTAATTGACATCATAAGGCGAATCGGATATTAATACTAAAACTAGCAAACTAATAAAAATGATTGACTTTAGATTTTTTATTTTTACATTTACTAAAGACATACATACTTCCTTTTGACAAAAATAATGTTAACTTTTATTCCGATAGAAATGCAATTCTAGTCTTAATACCTTTTGTATAGAATATAGAGTATTCAAATGCTTATAGTTGCTATGCTTAATAAGTAAAATATTTACGTTAAATTGAAATATGTTGAAACGATAATTGTTTTAGAACTATGATAGCAGCCAAAAATTAGTAACATACTGAAACTTTCTATTTCTTAGTTAATGCTGTTTATTAACATTACATTCAAATACTTTCATATAATATCATTTAGTTATTTTCTACCTTTATTAATATATTATTGGGACTTCTTTTTTGTTATATACAGGCTTCTCGGAAACGAAGTTTCGTATAAAAGAATGTCATTCTATACTTTCGACTTATTTTGGTAACGTAGATTCATTCCCTGCCGGATTGTACCATTAGTTATCGACCGCTCTGTATATTACACACAGATTACAGATTAACCTGTATATTTTGTTTATTAAATGCAGCGAATATAAACGTTCGAATACTTTCGTATACATTAAATGTATGTTAAATGTAAGTAACATACATATCTTAGTAATATCCAATTTTTTTCACATACTTTTTCATAACTTGCCGACATTTATAGATCGTGTTTTAAAATATTAATCCGTGGGTACGAAATCCTAATAAAAGTATTACGACCCGTATGAAGTGTATTAATAATATATTTTGGTCTGTTAGATGACTTTTCTCGGAAGTCCCAACACATGTTCTTAACAAATTTATTTTCAAGAAATGTAAAAGGAATCGCTTTAAAAATAGAATGTTATAACATAATATATTATATATTAATTACTTTTGTAATTTATTGTAATTTAACTTTCCAGTAATCTTCATTTCATATTTCATAATAGATATTTATAGAGAAAAATCGAGTTAAAGAGATCAAAAATAGATATATTACATTTAATCAAGTAATTATATACTTATTTTAGTCTAAATTATTTTAACAATTCAATAAATTTTCAAATTACGAATATAAATTCAATAATTTTCTGAAGGTTTATTAGTTACTCTAGAAATTAGGTAAAATTATAAAATAGAAGTTATGCATTTGATAATATGTGGGACAAATATTAATAATCCTGTGTGAAATATACAAAAGAAAAATATTTAATTTGTGTAATTGATTTCTATGCGTTAAAATCCATTTGTTTTCTATTTTTATAATAAAGAATATCTCAACGTAATCAATTTCTATATATTTATTCTAACAAGTTCATTGTCTCAAATAACATTTTATGAAATCGATGAAGGAAACACTATCTAAATACAAAAATTAGAATTAGAAAAATTTAAACTTTAACAACGATCGATTCGTGAAGTCAGAAGAGGAAGAATAAGCACACGCCTGCGCCACGTTCTCTACGTGCTCTTTTATTTCAAGTACTCGTGTGAAGCAAACAGTAATAAAAATTAAATATGTTATTTATTTCTTGTAACACTTTTCATATAACACTTTGAAGTGATTGTATAAAGAAATTACGCGAAGATATTAGCAAAAATGCGCAACAATGTAAGATTACGATGAACGAAAGACCTATTCGAGAGAAAGTACAGTTTGTTATGTTACTACATTGTTACTTCTTCATTTCAATATTCTGCACTCTTCTCTTTGTTATTCTTCACTTATTTCTTTATATATATCTTAATTTTTGAATTTACCAAAATCGTGACAATAAAATGAAAAAAGAAAAGACATGGTTTCTACAAATTGATTCTTTTACAGGAAAGATCAGTGTTATATCTGTTATTGATATTAATTTTATGTGCAGAAGTATATGTGATAAGTGCTAGGCATTTAATTAAAAAGAGAAATTATAGCGATCAAAGTGTAAGAGGTTATTTAGCAGAGGTGAGCAAACAGTAAACAGACACAATATTTATTATTGATAAAAGGAAATAAATTTCTATTTCTAGCGAACTTGTTGGTGGAATGAAGTTTGCAAAGAAGAATTTCACAGTAAATTTCGATGCCGTTGTCCGAGGTGGTCCTATTGTCGTGCTCCTGGTAGATACTACGACGCGCATTGTAGTATGACACGTACAGGCTATATTTGGACTCAACCAGAAACTTCATTAGCGCTCGAAGTTAATAAATGAATCTTTTCTGTAAATTTTTTTATTAATCGCATTTATTGCCAATCAAAAACTCATAACATCAAATGTATGTAATCTTATTTAATAGAAATTGATTATTTAAATTAGATAAATAATTAATATTTAACTCTGTTGACAAATTTTGTCACAGTCATTGTGCATTGAATACGCTTAAGATAAATTACTACTTCTCTCTTACTTCTTCTTGTTTTCCTCCTCAAATATTTTTCTATATTTATGTAATAAACTAACCAAAGTTATTTCATTTTCATATTCAACAAATTATAAGTCACAAAAGACAATATGGTAGTAAAATAATTATAAATATTTGTATAAATTATAAAATATCAGAAACCTAGATGGTTATCAGCATTATTATTATTAATAATAAAAATAATACATAACTAACATTGTAGGAGAAAAAATAAAAATGATACGAACTTTAATTTACCTAAGAAAAAAAATTTGTTGTCTTTTATGTTTAATATTATAATATTTGTTCTAGTCTGTTAAAAATATAGGAAACATATCTTAATTTTAATTATCAGTATTGCAGGGTAATTTAAACTAATTATAATTTTGTTTTATATTAATTAATTTATTTATACAAATATATACATTCAAAAATTGTACTTAATTAAAGAAATTATAAATAACATTGTAATATAATAATAATAATACAAATATAAATAAGCATAATACAACATAAATATAATTATAAATAATACAACATAAAAGTAATTTTTAATAATGAAACTAAATTTTATGAAAATAATATATGCAATTGATTTTATAGAAAAAAAAATATCCTTTACTTTCATTTAATTCTATTCTGGAAATGGAATGTAATAAATCTGTCTTAATTGCAAAATAGTTAATTCATTATAATACATTCTTCTAGATATTATTGGGTTTATTTTGCAGTAATATTGATCTATTTTGTTCCAGAATGCTTTAAAGAATTGAGTAATGAAAAATCCAAATATATCGATTCTTGTATATCCATGATTAGTTCCCCCCAACCCCACCTTTCATTCACTCTCTCACTCTCACCGTCTCTTTATAAAAATGTATAATTTCTGAATAATCCATAAATTAGAATAACTAAAATTATTCTTTTATGTTTTCTAAAATTCCTAAAGTTCATTATTGAAATTGGCACTAAAAAGATATAGTAACATTAAAATATATGTATTAGAATACTAAATAATATTTTTATCAATTCAAATTTTTATAATAATAATAATGATAATAAAATGATGCTAAATATATCGAATAATTAATTTATATATATTATCTATGATATTATATTTTAGTGTACTGACATTTTTATTGCTTTTAAGTTACATTACATGTACACTAATGAACGTTTATTTTGAAAATAATAAACACATTAATACGTTCATTCCATAGATATCAGACATAACTTCGGGCGTTCTTTTACAGTTTATATATGTATAATATCTTCTTGAATACAGATTACAAATTAAAAATCATGAAGTTGTGAAAAAAGATTTTATAATGATTTGTATGAAGCACATACATACGCACGTATATAATATTTTACAATATCGAAATAGGTTTTGTATGAAAATTATTTGTTAGCACTGGAAGTAATAGAAATTCATAAATGTATTCATTATATGTTTATATCAAATATTTAAAGATTATAATGTTATTAATTACATCCAAAGGTATGTATGTATTATACATTATTATAACCAAATAGAATTATAATAGGGAAAGGATTTTAGGATTACCAATTACTAATTAAGCAGCATGTTGTTTTAATTAATACAATTAGAAAAACAAAACATGTTAGATTGAAACATGCATTAAAAGAGTTTTATTCAAATTTATTTTTAATTTATTTAGCTTTGTTATTAGTGTCTAACAACAACATAAAAAGTATTTTTTTTATTATGTGCATCTACAATAAAAATTATGATACAACAAAATAAAATATGTTACAAAATTTTTATTAAATGTACTCTTTTATTAATCCAATTCTCTTTTCTAATGTTGTTAATCTATATATATTAGTTTATTTGATTTAATAATTACTTAATTAACAGTATTTACATTAATTTATAATATAGTACTGATAATTTTAAATAAAAGACAAGAAAAATATAAATTGAAAATTTAATAAGAAATATTGAAAATTAATATTATTATTGCAAAGATTAAATTATTTAAGTTTAATATATATACATGTTAAAAGTAGTTATTAAAAGTATAAATAAATATTAGATTTGAATGCATTTTATACATCATATGTTTCTAAAAATATATAATCTTTAATTACCTATATTCTTATTATATGCACGTAATAAAATTCGATATTCTAACATAATTTTAATGTAAATTATTCTTAGTATTCTAATGTAGTAATCATATTTTTATGTAGTATATCATTAAATTATATTGTTTTTCACATTGCATAATTAATCGTGTTGCTTTATATTATTTTTATGTTTGATATCAAATAATTTACTTTTCTATTAATGTACAAAACAATAAAAATATTACTACTAAATTGTTGAATAACATCATAAATAATTTTTGTTATAATGCATACAATAAGATACTTATCATTTCTGTATTAAAATTAATGAAATGTACGTAGCATGAATATAAATAGCATAAATGTAATAAATGAATATATTCTATATCAAAATTATAAATGTTACTAATATTTTATATATATTATATATAATGAGAAGTTTTAGAGTTTACTACAATTATGCAATATCATTTCTATTATCTATATTTGATAAAAAGATAGTAAAACATTTTATAAGTAGTTATATAAGAATATAAATTTACTCACATACACTTTTATTAAGAATTCATATTATATATTTTTAGATACTTTTTATATTATACAAATACATATGTAAAACAGTAGATATTTATAATAATTGTACTGTGCCATATAATTTGTACTATATCAATGATTAAATATTAAGAATTATGTACAGTTGCACATAATCAAGTTAAAATTGGTTAACAATTTTAGAATTTAAAATTTGATTAAAAAAATTAAAAATTAGTTCTTCTTATTGCATTCAATTCCATGTTTTGTTGAAGATATTTTTGTTAAAACTACAAACTATAGTCCTTAGATACTAGATACTAGACTTTATTTTTTCTATTTGATTTTATAGATTTATATTATAGGTAAATTTTACAAATTTAATACAAATATGTAGATATATTTCTCAAGTTCAAGTTGAAAATTAAAAAGTTAAAACAAATTTCTAATTGTTAATAAATTTAGAATAAAAATGTAATTTATTTATAAGAAGAGAGTTTCCAAAATTTAATTCGACACATGAATTTGAGAATACCATAGTCATAGAGAATACCAAACATATGTCAAAATGCAACTTCATGAGCCACTAATATTTGATATTTAAATCAACAAATGCTATAAAATTAAAATCATTTTTGTTTTATTATAATTCTGAATATTTTTAGATTTGTTAAAGTTAAACAGTAATGTAACTAACATTATAAACAATTTATTTTTTCTGAATAATAATTATAATTTTCTGGGGCATAAATTGAAAATGTAGTTTGGTTTTAAGATATCAAATTACTAAGCTCCATAAAATTCAGTCTTTATCTAATTATATTTAAAGAAATGTCATTACACTTTTATATGTGCATCATATTCTTTCCATAAGCATATCAATATAAACCATTGTCAATATAAATACAATTTTTTTAATAATTTGTATAATATTTTTAAACAATGCAAAATATGGGACAGTATTACATAATATACATTTCTGTATAACTGTGAATAATTATTGAAATGAAAAAATCACATAATAAACAATTATTAGCTTTCCTAACACTGTAATATGATAAAATTATTATTTCATTCAATATAAATTAAATTAAATTTTTACATTCCAATGAATTGAGACACTATCCAGTGGTAAGAAGTCAGGTACCTAGTTTTTCCTTTCACTTTCTCTCATTGCTTTTCATTTTGATCATGGGTACAAATAATGATTTCTAGCATAATCTGAGTTCTAATAATTATACATATACCAATATTTTGTAAAACCAGGTCTCAATCTTGTTTTGAGAGATATTGCTACACTTATTTTTTTTAAATCATTATGTTATGATAGTAAAAAAGATATATTTAAAAAGTTATATTAAAGTACTTAAAATATCATTAAATAATAAATATTTAAATAATTTATGCTATTAAAATAACGAATAATATAAAAGGAAACATTACAACAAAAGTATATACATACAGTGTGTTGCATTATTAGTAGTACAATAGGGCAGAGAGTGGTACCTCATGAAAAAATAAATAGAAAAGGAAGAATAAAACTTTTTTACATGAAGCTTCGTTCTCGAGAAAATCGAATTTGAAAAATTATCGAATGTGCATGTACTAAATCTTTCAAAGAGTCATATTTTTGTTTCTACTTGTGTTTGCAAATATGAGCAATATTATTATCTATTTGTTATAAATGCTATAATCATTATTAAATCAAAGTTGTATTCTAAAAACAACAAAAGTGTTGAAGTATTAAAAAATATAAACATTTATGATACACTACAAGTAGTGCCAATTTAATTTTAGTTAAAAAAGCATAATTATATATGTAACATAATAGTCAAAATTTCGAACAGTTTCTATATAAATAAACATAATTGTAAAGAGCAAATTACTCATGTATATAAATACAAATACAAACAGAAATAGAAATAGAAGTCTGTCACTTCGAAATTTGCATTTAGTTTAATTTCCAATTTATTTTTTGAGGAGGTATCTTATACGCGATTGTATTACTAATAACAGAACATTCTGCATATAGTAAAATCAAAGTTAAATTGTACTAATAACTGAAAAGCTTAGTTTTATAAAATTTCTAATCGATATATTCATCGTCATCGTCATCTACAAATTTAATATTTTGATCGTAAAAAGACCCTTGCTTTATACAAAATGTTTCTATACCATAATCTGGATTCTGAATATTTAAAGAAGCATCAATATCTTTACTGCTCAATTTTCGAACTTGAGAGAAACTTTTTAACGGACTTCCTGATAATTCTGTCATAGGAATATTTACTACATCTTTTATAGTTGTAAATGATTGAGTGCATTGCATTAACTCCTTGTACTTGCAAGACATACTTGTTATTTCTTCATCTGGATTTTTAGAAATATTTTTTTGGTTAGAATTTTGTTTTATTTTTGAAAAATCTTTTTGTAAAATTTTATTTCCACTAGAACTTAGTTTTTCCTTATTATTATCATTATTATCCAATATATTTAAAGGACTTGCAAGAAGGCTTTTAGAAGAATTAGATTCTTCGCTTGATTCTTCATCTTTATCAATACAAACCCTACAAAAAACAGAGTTACTATTATAAGCATAGTTAGCTTACAAACAATTCTATGTATTGTGAAAACATAGAATATTTATACTTATAGAATATTTGAATGGTTTTTATATTTGAATGGTGAAATTGTTGAACTATTACTTCCTCGCTGATTTTTATGAACTTGGAATATGTTTTAACGGGCGTTATTTTGCAAAACCTTTCCTTCTAAAAAAAAAGGCGGTTGACTTTAGTTTTTGAGATATTGGTGAAAAAGAATTGCTATCAATTAATGAATTTTTTTTATTCGTGTGCACTGTGTGCACTGTGTGCACTGTGTGCATCTGTGTGCATCCATGAGTTGAATACAGCTGAGAATACAGACAGGCTGTACATTCATTTCATCATGAATCAGATCACATGAACCGTTATCTGTCAGCCGATGATTATACAATGTATTTTTCGAAGCAACGGCAAAGGAACTATTGTTGGTATCCTCCTTAAAAACTAATCTATGTGAAATTTTTTGTAATTATTTAGATGGGAGGGGGGGATCACCGATTTCGATGATTTTTAAATATGTTGTAAAAATCAACATTTTGAACAACTTCTTTTTATGTATGTAACCGCCGCTGGACCTCGGTTTCTAAGATTTTTGCAAAAAACTATTGCTACTACTATAATAAATATTGCCTATAACCATGTATTTGTAGTAGTATGTGTTTAAGCGTTGAGTCACCGATTGTTTATAATTTTTATAACTTAAAGGCAAACCTAATTATTTTACCTAGTAACTAATGAATTAGATTTAAGTTAGATCTTTTTATTTCGGCCGCCACATGACAGCCGGCCACAGATTAATCTTTTGTTTTAATTTTTTTGACACATTATACATTTTTCGTCGTTCGTCGTCATGCCGTTGTTTATAGAAACAAGAGATAAGAGGCGATCGCGGCTGATGCACACAAAGTCAGAGACGCGTATGTATAGACAAAATTCAGTGTAGTAATAGCGATTATTTTAAGGAAAAATCTTGGAAACTAAGGCCGAGCGGCGGTTGTATGTATGGAAAAAAGTTCTTCAAAATGTTGAGTTTTACAACATATTTAAAAATCATCGAAATCGTTGAGATCTCCCTGCCCCCTTTTCTAAATAATTACCAAATTTTTTATGCATTAAATTAGGGTTATACTATTTTCTATGTTGCCGCTGAACAGAAGGTCACTTGCGACCTAGAGCAATTGCAACACTGCCAAACTTGGTTAACGTGTGAAAAAAATTGACACTGATCAGTTCATCAAAAAAATTAAGTACTTCACCATTTTATATCTGATAGCTCAGATCATCTTTTTTTTTTAAGCGGTAACCAAATAAAGTAACCCAACCCATCTTATTTTTTTAAGTATTAATATTTCAAATAAATTTTCAATTAACTTTTGCAGTAGGTATACATAAAATGGTCCGAAGATAACTAATAACATAACTAATAACATAACTAATACCAGTTCCTACGCCGCTGTTTCACGGAATGTATTATATAAACAATCTGCCGTCTGGCAGATATCAATGGTTAGTACAATTTGAAGCGACTAACTATAGGGCTGACCGTTAATTTTTCGAAGAAGAAAAGTTGTTTGTAATAACGCACTTTACAACATACAAAAAATCATCAAAATTGGTGAGGAAGAAGCAGTTCAATAATTTTACAATTATTTTTTCTATATTCTTAAAAGACAATAATTAAATATTATTTTGTTATGTATTCCCTACAATACTTTTTTTTTAAATTTAATTTACGCAATTTTTAATTGTGTTGGTATTAACTCTTACGAGATATCATATCCAATCCACACACACCGAATTCGATGAAATTTATATGAGAGATAGTTCTCAAAAACATATTTGACATATACTTTTTTTATCGGCCATCGTTCATAGGGATAGAAACAGTCTTGAATATTAAGCGTTCATAAAATACCATAAATATATTGATAGAAATATAAAAGTTACAACTGTTAACATAGATATCGCGCCACAAATCTGTGTGCCGTGCCGCTTGTGGCTACTTAAAAAATAACCAACAGTATATCTTATATTAGTAACAATTGATTAAAACGTTGAAAAAGTTTACTATGCTCTTAGAATACGATCCGGGGTGCTTCGCATTGCACGAACAGTTAAATATTACTTATGTAATAATTATTGTTTGCAGATTAAAATTAAAAATCCTCTATTTTGACACACACATTATGTATATTGATTTACATGAACATAAATAAGATTTAGTATGACAAATGAGTAAAAAGTTCGAATTTTCAAATATATTATGTAAAATTGGCTTATCGAATATAATCGAATATATTATGTAAGATTGACAATCGCAAAGGAGTGACAACTCTTTCAACATAACGATATTTATTATGAAAATACAGATTGCTACCCAACCATCGTTTACGTAGAATCGTCTCGACACACTTGTATTTACTCGAATTCTGATTCTAACACTCTGAAACAATACTCTGTTGAAAATGTCAATAAAATTGAACTTTCCAGTCAGATTCTATTGCATTGCAATGGCTATAGCACGCCAATAGAATCATTGACTCTCATATCATACGACATCCCTTTTATACTCATTCATATTACGCATTGCTAAACGCTCGAAGGTTCTCAAAGCGTTTCCCGAAGTCGTTCATCCTTCACTCATTATTGATTATTTAAAAATGGTATTTTTACGATCCATATTCGGACCCTTCCGATCACTCATCAGTCGCACCAACAGTCATCGATACTCTACTACGCCATTTATGCACTTGCCATTTGCTAATACATACTCTCGTTCATTCGTCCATTATTTAAACAAATTAATTTTTCTTAAAAATTTCTACATAGCTACAGTATCCATTTAAAAAAGTATATTTTGGGGAAAAAATTTTGCCTCTAGCCCTTTGGGTTTCTTTGGGTTTTTGACCCCTAACTTTCGGAGCTATTTTCATCCCTTTAATATGGACAATGACTGATACAAAAAAAAATACGTATCAAAAATTTTTTATGAAAACTATTTCTCACATAAATTTCATCAAATTCGATGTATACGGATTGAATATGTTTCCTTGTTAGCATACCAAAGTAAAATGAGACATTTATTACAATAATATATTTATGTAAAACATATATTGCAAATGAATCTTTGGTGTTACTAATATTTTTAAATCCTATAGTTCTAAATAGGCAGAAATTACGAATAATTTTATTATTAAATGATTTATAAACTTGAACTTAATTTTTATATAAATATGTTATAAATTTCTATTTAGAACGTACATAATGCTTGTCTATATAACTATTATTGACTATATTTTATTATTAAATGATTTATAAACTTGAACTTAATTTTTATATAAATATGTTATAAATTTCTATTTAGAACGTACATAATGCTTGTCTATATAACTATTATTGACTTACCTTCTATTTGAAATAACACAATATTGTTTATGCTCGAGGATACCAGATACAGATTCCATGCTTACTTTGATACTAGAATCTTCTAGAAGTTTTTGGACAGGAAGTAATTTTTCAAATGTTCTTGTTCTGGAAGTTTCAGAGATGTCATTCCTAATTAAATTTCCATAATCCAAATTTTAACAACTGTTTTCTTCTTTTTTTAAATATTTTTCACTATTAATATAAAACTAGTTAAATAGTTTTACAATTTATTGCATAAAATTAATCTATTTTTATTAACTAAGAATATATTTGTAAATTATTTAGAAGATAATAAATATTTTTCTAATATTTACCCTTGTTCCAATTCGAATCCAAATTCGTCAAAGTTAGATAGTTTCATTCTTCTGTATTCAGAAGGTGTTAATGCAGCACCTTCAGTTTCAAGAGCCAAAATAGAGTTTCTTTTATTGCTGTTAAAAAACAATTAATAATATATAATTATAATATAGTTAATAATATTGCTGCTAATGAATTAATCAACAATTGATATTAGTTACCTTAAGAGAAGGTCTTCTGTATAAATATCTAAGTCCTCAATTGGTGGAATCCAAACTAAAAAAGCAGGATCCATTCCTAAATAAGATCCTGGAACAGCGCTAGCATTTGCTACATTATAATCATAGTAATCCAATTCCAATTCTGAATCAGGATTTGTTAAACTAAATTCTGAACCTGGACCTTGTAGAAGCTTTTCACGATTTCTTCTCTCTTTTGTTTCCTTCCCACTTACTAATGTAGATGAACTTGAAAGAACGCTTTCGGGTGATGATTCCTACGTGTTAAAGAAAATGCAAACTGATGAAAATTTCTTCATAGTTTAATTATATATATATATAGTTTATATATTATATATACGTATTATATACATATTTAAATAAAGACATTTACTTTTTCTTCCGGATAATTAATTTCATTATTTTGATAAATTTTTGAAATGCTATAACTTCTGTTATCTTTCAAATTTTCATTTTCCATTTTTGATGCTTTCTGTTCTGAAGTATCATAATCTATTGTTTGTAACCTATTTATAAATGACATCATAATTAAATCATAATTTCGAGCCCGTAATATAAAATAAAGTACAAATTAAGCTCACTTTACAGGATAAGCATATTTAACTTCTGGTTTATTGTAAACAAGAATGCTGGATGCTGATAATAATTTATCACAGTTTGATTTCATTGATGTGATTGTTTTTTCAGAAGAAGTATCTATTGTATTATTTAATTTCAATGTACTAGAACTCAATGTAGATTCATCTTTACACCTACATTAAAAAAATAATATTATTTTTGTAATTTAAATTAATTTTTTCCAATTATTTAACATTTTTTATAATTATCTGCCATTTTCAAATATGTATTGTTCATACCCTGTTAAGGTTTCAATACTATGATAATGTTCCTCTGTATTAGTTACAGTTTTTTTTGGAGAAGTTTTTGTGGTTGCTTCTATCATTGAGACAACTTCAGAAATAATTGTACTTGTAGACAAAAATTTTGATCGTCCGGGCATTAACTCTAATTACAAAAAAAAAAAATTATATAAAATAATTAAATAAGATAATATATAATAATATTTTCTAAAACAAATGTAATTAATAAAGAAAATCATTATTTTAATACCAGAAACATCGCTAAAACTGTCCAAATCCTCAGCAATACGATACTTTCTATATTTTATGATAAATTGTAATGTCAGAAAAATAGAAACTATAAATATAAGTATCAAAAGCAAGGCAGTTGCTAAGTGTGCTGGTTTCCAAAAGATCCATTCTTCTTCAACATTTGTTGAATTTGTTTCAAAAGGCACGATGGTTGCTGTTCCATTTTTTTTTAGATATTTTTTTTCTGTAATTAAATTATATAAAATTTTCTAAATTTTTATATTTATTCTTTAAATAATTAATTTTAAAAAGTACTCAACATCTTAAATTATTAAAAGAAAATATAATTCTGCAATAATTAATTTTACCTATTACAGCTGCATGAGCAAGGAAGCCGCCAATACAAGCATCACCCGATGCAGTAAGTTCATCCGTAAAAAATTCTAGTAATAAATTTTGTCCAGAGCTAATAAGTGTTCTTGTAGAAAATTTCATTTTATCAGATGCAATATCGATTAAAAGGTTTGCATTTAAAGAATTACCATCCCGGACACGAAAATATTGTCCTGGACACGGAAATTGTAATTGATCTAAATGTAATCCAATTACAAAATTTGTCTGCGCCTAGATGTATTAAATTATATTTTATAGTGTTGACATTATTTCTCGCAATATTAATTCTTATAAATATTTAGTATATTTAAAACAATATTTGAAAATAATTAAGACGGTTGTTATTAGAGTGTTTTAATTTAATAGTTCCACATGATTATCTCCCAAGCTATGTTGAAAAAGATACTTGATATCTTTTTTTTATTAGCTAGTCATGTCGTTCGTTGGATACGTAAGTCTGTTGCTGTTACTCAAGATCATTTAAAGTCGGTTTTCATTAAAGGATAAAAGAGCCCAAATCTTCCTGAAAATAATTATCACTGACCTATGCGACATAAGCCAATAGAATTGTTTTAGTTAGCTAAAAAATGCATGATTCTATTAAACGAAATTATAATGGCTTTGACTACTTGGAAACATTTTCATCTTAAAATAATTTATATTCTACTTAAAATAAAATAGGTTGCATTTATGATATTTTTTCCATTACCGATTAGTTTGAGAAAAATTTACATGGATAGATCAAAATGGAACATATTGTATAAGTAAAAGAAATTTAGTTTTAATGATTTTTGGATTTGAGTCACTGTTTTATGACAACTCTACGGATTCTTGAGATTAACAGCCAACTATCGAGAGAGCTAAATTATTTCATAATAAAAAATAAAAGTTGTATTTTTTAGAATATTTGTATGAAAATACTACTTATGAATCGATAAGATTTTTCATTGAAAATAAATCCAAAAAATTTGTTGTGATAATAGTTATCGTGTTAGTAGGTTTTTATTGTCTGTCGATCATAAACAAAATCTATCGTTGCTCTATTTCGTTTCGTCTTGTAGCATTTTTTTGTCAAATAGTATCAGGAAATAATAATTTAGTAACTCTAATAACAACTGTCTTTACCCCAGCTTATAATATAACTTTAGGAATAATATATGTATATACAACTTTATAATATAACATATCAAATATCGTTAGTCAAATCCAGAGAACACTGTACTCTATGATTTGATTTCTATGAATAACTTATTACTTACTAATAATAAGTAAGCAAGTAATGAATACTTAGTAAATAAATATTAAGTAAATATAACGCATACTATATAGCAATATAGTTATTTAATATCACCTGTAAAAGCCAAAAAGATCGACCGGGACAAGCTTGAGTATTAGCTCCAAGCATTTTTCTAAAAGGTTGTTGTTTTAATGTAATACGACATCCACATCGACATTGTATTCCAATTTCAGCTACAACTTCTGGTTTTGTTGCAGCTAAAACGGCATCGTGACATTCAGAATTTTCAATTCGATTATGCCATTCATTTTGAGTAGTTTCTTCCCAAAAAATTTTACCACAGAGTTCAGTTTCTATTGCATTTCCCTGTAATTAATAATAAAATTATTATTAATTATAAATGCTAATTTTATGAATGAATTTTAAATTAAATATACAATTTTATTAATGATACTAATTGAACATTTTATTCGAAAAAGAAAATTTACCGGGCAAAATTTTGCTCCATATTTTGGGGGTGGAGTATCACAAAAGCGATATCGATTCCGAATTCCACTGAAACACGAGCTGCTGCAAGGGCTCCATGGACTCCAAGGTCCCCATCCCGCAGCATCACCTTCTAAATAAAATTATGTTAAAAGACAATGAATTATTTAAAAAAGTTATTTAAATTTAAAATATCTGTATATAATAAAATTGATATATTTATATTTAATATTGATATAATAAAATTTCTCAAACTACTAAATTAAATTTTGACGTTAAATATAACTATATTTCATACACAGTAGCTCACGAAAGTGTTAGAGCGCTATATTTAAAACATATTAACTCAAAAATTCCGATTTTAACGAAGGTTTGCGTGAACGTAAAGCATAACGAGTTACATATGAAGTGATTTATTTATCGATAGAAAATGACATTGACAGAGATGAAATCACGAATTGAAGTTTTAACAATACTTTTACTTTTCGAACGAAACTCAGAGGAAGAAATTTTTACTACAGCATGACAGAGTAGCAAAAATTAAACATTTTTTATTTAGAAAGCTTCGCTTTATCTCGCATCATTATACAATTACATTTAAAAAGACAGAGATCGGATTGTAGGTTCAAGTGATGATTTCACCTACGTAAAATGATATCTGCGAACAAAAAAGGTCAATCCATGTGTAACTCACTTTACGTAGATGCACGCTTCTATTAAAATCGGAATTTTTGAGTTAGAGTACTCCCTTAAAATATGTATTGCGTTCGAATACTTTTGTGGGCCACTGTACATAATATTGAATAATAAGTTCAAATAATATTTGTTAATAAATATTAATGTTATACATAAATTATAAAAAAAAAAATTGAGACTTACCTTGGAAAGGAAATGTAGGTACGCAAGATATTTTAACATCTCCCATAGCACCTGTAATTGCTTGACTAACATAGACGAAACAATATTCGACAAATTTTTCTGTAAAAAGATCACAATCGAAAGCCAAAGAATGTTTGCCAGGTATTGATCTCAATTCTGTGATATAATGAAGACTGGAAGGTGAAGCAACGGAAGTAACGTCAGCCTTTAAGCGACCATAAACACGAATACGATCACCTTCTAGTCGACATGAAGGATATTCGAAAAGAACGGCAACTCCTCCTGACCCTTCACATGGATATATCGATCTTGCGTGAACCGTAAGTTTAAATTCCTTTGACCAGCTCACCTATAATTGGAACATAAAGTAATTAGAAATTTATAAATACTTAGTAAATTTATTATCACATCTATTCTTATATTTATTAATTTAAAGTTATTCACTTAATTATCAAGAAAATCTTTTCTGATTACTTGGTAGATTTTATTATATTGTATAAATAATTAATTTATTACGAAAATACTTACTTTGAAATATACACTGGTATTAGGTGCTGTTGGATTATTATTCGATGCTCTTAATCTTATAGCATAATTCCCAGGTAATCCAAAAAATTCACATCGAAAAAAGATAGTCTTTGTTGGTAGAAAATCTCTTATTTCTTCATAATATAATATCTAAAAATATAATATGAAATTTATAAATGCGCTACTAATGATAATGAAATGTATCCTAAGACGTAGTACAGAAAAAACATAGAATAAAAGCAACTAAAAAATTGTTCATTTACTTGGATATAAGTATTATTTTGCAAATAACAAGCAGTTACACTAGATCCGCAATATATTAATTGTAATATGTAAAAAGCTACAGGAACATGCTCAAATGGACTGCAATTTATTTCATTGTATTTTACTGTGGCCTTAACAGGTTCATTTGGATAAGTAGCAATTTGTTGAGATTCCAAGTAGATTGCTGGTAATGGCCACTTTACATCTAATATTTTACTTGTCTGCACAGAAAAATGTTTATAATTAATATGCTACTGCAAATGTACCAAAAATATACTGGAAAAAAAAAATAATATTATATGTGTATCACTATAAACAATATCAACCTGATAAAGAGTGGTAGCAGGAACTGTTAAATTTTCATACTTATATTCTACACGTAAAGCGTAAATACCGCCACGAGTAAAATATCCGCAGGGAATGATAATTGAAATTGTTTCGTTTCCCGAAGGTAACTGTTCTAGTTGAATTTCACCGATTAATTCTGATATGTCTTCACGAAGGTACAGTACTCTGCAAACAATTAAAAAAAGAAAAGATATACAATATCGTACAATTTTTTTGTAATATTTTAACAGTCATTTTTGATACTCCATAATACGAACTTAAAGTAGTTTACCTCAATAGAAAAATTTGATTAGAAATATTTTTAAAAAATTTTAAATCTCCATTTTCTTCTTTGAACTCATATTTGTACTTTGCTTTTTCTAATGTTTCATTTGATTTTTCAACAGATATAGTCAGGTCTCCCGAAAGGGCAACATGAGAAGAAGGAGAATTAATTTTCAACGCAAAAAATTCTTCCGCATCTTCCATCATTGATCCAGTGATATCTAATATTTTTATTTTATTACTTACTACTTATACATTAATTATTACAAACTTAGAAAACTTAAACGTCATTAAACACGAGAAAATTGTTTACTTTTTTTTATTTTTCTTCCTTCTTATAATGATAACAAAAGTTAAATATCAGAATTAAAAATAAATAAAAAATTTACCAAATTCAAGGAGGGTGATAACTAGTATTCCAAGGAAGAGCCATTTAAATTTCAAATTCATATCCAATTCGTCATCCGTATTCAATTTCTAGATGATCGTAAACAAAAAAATATGGTATGTAGGTATGTCCATAAGAAAAT
This sequence comes from Eufriesea mexicana, assembly GCF_001483705.2. NCBI lineage: Eukaryota > Metazoa > Arthropoda > Insecta > Hymenoptera > Apidae > Eufriesea > Eufriesea mexicana. The sequence goes on from NW_016909928.1 coordinate 532,129, forward strand.
TTCTTTTTTAATTTATTACATTAATTTTACAAGTATTTTCACTAAATAAAACAATAATAAAAATTCAAATAATTTTTATTACTACAGTCGATTAATTCTGAAGACGTAAACTTACAATTTCCTTGCTTATCTCAATGCAAACATCCTTCTCGAGAAGAATTTTTTTCGTATTAAAGGGAGAGTCATAAATGCTCTGTTAGTGGTGCACCGCTGCAATTTACAAGAATCGATATCGGAGGACTTGCACCGCAAACTTTCACTCTTTATTTTTCCAAGATTCTTCCATCTTCGTATTTTAAAAATGTTCTTGACAGCATATCATATTTATTAATTATTATGTACCATTAACATTATAATTTTTCTTATATATGTTTTTATATCAAAGGAGAATCAATGAAATTAAAAAGTCAATAAACATCATGACAGATATTTCAATAAACAAATTAAAATAAAAAGTTCCAGAGTGAATTTTTATGGAGTATTAAAAATTTCGTAAATATTTAACTTTATTCTGTATCAAGAATTGCACATTTTTAAATAAAAATTCAAAAAGTATCGGATACAAAACTTTTTATGTAAACGAACTATTACACATTTTTATACGATGATTTTATGTAAACTACATCTTCGAGAACTATGAATTTATGTTATTTAGATGTAATGTATAATAAATATAGAATAATTAAATAACATTAGTGCAACTTTGAAATATAAAATCAATATTTCAAGTATACTCTATTACTCTTGTAAAGAGCAAAAATAAGAATTATGAAAAATTATAATTAAAAGTAGTAAATTATTTGAAAAGGTATTTTTTAATTTTTATATTTCACTATAAATTTCACCTTTTATTTTTAAATGATCACACGCCACTGTAATTCGATAAATAGACTGTTACGTTTCAACTATTAATACAGAAAAATATCATAAAGTCTTTTTTTATAGAAAAAGTATGAAAAATTTAAATTAAGAAATATAGGGAGTGATGCAGTTCATACGCGATTCATAAGGCAACTAAACCTTCGGGGTCGACGGCCAGTACTTTCTCCCTTATTCGCTCACCCCACTACGAAGGTCGTCCTTTGGGGAGAGAATTCTGACAGAACATTGGCTTTAATCAATGAAGGGATTATATTGACCTAAAGTCTATCCTTATAAAGAAGTGCTTTTTTTCATTTTCCTAGAACAAAACATCATTTTTTCTAAAATGCATTATTTAAATATCTTGATTTCCTCTTTTATTGTGTAGTGGATATTTAAATTATTTCACTAATATTTTTATTGCATTTTATTATCTAATCATGTATATAGTACCGAAATATATAGACACGAAAATCAATTTTCCGCAGTTTTTAGATATTTTAGTGTTTCTATTAATTTTATTATTTTGTTTAGAATTATCCAATTATTATTAATTGTCACCTTTACACTTTTCAACATTTAGAAAACATCCTTGAAACAAAGATCTAATCGAACATTTAGCAAAATAATAATATATTGTACAAAATAATTTCTCTAGACAAAATTTTCATTTATAGTATCATATAGTATAACATAGCAAGACATATCATCTAAACTTAAATTTAGATTAAGTAACACATCTTTGTTTACGTATGTATACTAAACATTTAATTGTCAATATTTTTCGTACATAAATTTTGAATATTTTCGGAGAATTGTAAGTATGGTTATTTTTCATATAAAAAGATGTACAATACTAACAATGTAGATTGAATATTTACTGCTTATTTAAAAAATCCCTATTTTAGCGATTATAATTTCAATTTTTTTTTTTTTATTGTTTTATTATATTGTAAATGTAATACATAACAAGTTTCTAAACTTTGCCATATAATGTATGTTTTATTAAATATACTTAATGTATATTTTAAAAAATCAATTTTAATAGCTAACATAAATTTAAATTGCTGGAAAATATATTAAAAGACTTAATTTTAATTAAACTAAATTTTTTATTTACGTAATTTAAGATTTATAAATTTACCTGTACCAATTATTTTATTTTATATATACTTAAATTGAAATTTTTAAAAACACTTCATTATTAAAGTCTCACCTAATTTTTATATATAACTCCCATTAATACTTGTTACATATGTCTTATTTGCAACAATTCAAAAAAATATTAAACCACTGTAAAAAATTTAATTTTTACTCAGTTTCCAAAAATTGATGTCATATATATTTTGATTTTTCTTACATCGTCATATATATCGTAATTTATTTTATGACCAATGTCAATTGTTTCATGTATTTATCTTCAAATACATACTCCGTATTATTACTCATTACTAGAATTATTGTATTAACTATTATTGCATGCTTGAAACAATACTTGTGATATACATCTAGTTACATTCAATAGTTTCTAATATTAATATATTTTTGCTACTCAAATGTAATAATTTTTGAATTCCATTCAATCTTCATCCTTCTCATATATAGTTTTAATTTTTTGTTAATAAAAAATAGTGATTTATAGTATAGCACGTCATCTTCAGTATAAAGTATTAAAAATTACGTCACATAAATAAAAAAATAATTTTATTCGTTAATTTCGCATAATGTATCAAAATATAAAAATATTGAAAGAATTTTAAATGAATTAGTATATAAAATATAGAAATATTGTAGGAATTTTTGAAAAGTACTAAATACTAATATGTATTTGTTTAGGTTGGTAGATAACAACCATTAACTGGAAACTAGTAAAATACAGTAATCCAATATGATATATAGAATCGAGTCATTGTGTCACAAATTATTATATCTTGTTTAATGTAATAACATCTTTTAGCAACGTTTAATATAACAATAAATTTATTGTGCAAAGTTATCTGATGTTCGAAAAAATTAATTTTTATATACATATAATATATATAAAATGTTTGATGGCTAAATGATAACAAACTTCAATGTGAATGAAGAAAAGGTAGAATCTCAAAATTTGTAATTTAAATAATAATACTTTATATTAAAATTAAAAAAATAAAGTAATATGTTAATAAATGGATATTTAAAATAAATTGTGATATAAAATGGATGTGTTTGCAAAGCTACGAAACACTGTTAGCAACACAATTTCCAACACTGTACAAAATACTGCTTATGGTTTATCACAATTATCAAATGTTCTTCCTGGTAATCCAGTAACTAGAGAATTTGAAGTAACTACTCACATAGCAAGTGCGGGACCATCATTGCTATGGAAAGTTTACAATGGTTATAAAAAATCTACAAAACAAGAAGCTGCGATCTTTGTATTTGAAAAACGTATTTTAGATAAGTTTTCAAAAAGTGATAAAGAATCTATCTTAGAAACTTTAAAAAGAGGTGTTGCACAATTAACAAAATTACGTCATCCACAAATTTTAACTGTTCAACATCCTTTGGAAGAATCAAGAGATAGTTTAGCATTTGCAACTGAACCTGTGTTAGCTAGCTTAGCTAATATTTTGGGAAACCATAATAATTTATCACAACCAGTACCAATAGCATTAAAAGACTATAAACTGCATGATGTTGAAATTAAATATGGACTTTTACAACTTGGAGAAGGCCTTGCATTTTTACATGGAGATGTTAAATTATTACACAGAAACCTATGCCCAGAAACTATTGTTGTTAATAGTCATGGAGCATGGAAAATTTTTGGATTTGACTTTTGTGCGTTAAATCAAAGTGCTGAAGGTAAACAACCTCAATGGTCATATGTGGAATATGACATATCAGCTCCATTTGTAGCTCAGCCAAATTTAGATTATCAAGCACCAGAATGTATTTTAGCAAGTAGTGTTGGTACAGCCAGTGATATATTTTCTTTGGGAGTGGTGACATATGTTTTACATTCTCCAATGCATACACCTCCTTTTGAATCTAACAATGATTTATTAAAATGCAAACAATTTTTAGAAAATTTTAAGAGTTCAACTATCGCAGATATATTCCTGCCAACTTCAGATACTCTTAGAGATACAGTTAAATTAATGTTACATCATAACCCTGAATTAAGACCAGATGCTCATCAGTTTGTGAAGATTGAATACTTTATGGATATAGGTGTCAAAACTTTGAATTATTTAGACAAAATTTTTCAATGGGATAATTTACAAAAATCACAATTTTACAAAGGATTACCTCAACTTCTGAAACAATTACCGCATAGAGTTATACTACATAGAGTTCTTCCAGCATTGTATAAGGAATTATTTAATCCTCCAATGATTCCATTTGTTTTACCTAGCATTATATATGCAATGGAAACAAGTTCTCTGGAAGAATTTAGAGAATATATTTTACCAAACATTAAATCAGTTTTGACGTTAGATGATCCACCACAAATTAGTCTTGTCTTAATGCAGCATGCTGACTTATTGTTAAAATTATGTACTACAGAAGTTATAAAAACGGATATAGTCCCAATGTTGTTACGTGCTTTAGAATCTGAGTGGGAACAATTACAAGAATTATGTTTATCAGCTTTGCCAAATATTATAACAATGATTGAAGGACCAGTAATTAAAAATGCAATTTTACCTAGAATGAAAAAAATATGCTTATATGGAAAAGGAAGCAGCAGCAAGAGTCTTGGAGTTAGAGTTAACTGTTTATTATGTCTTGCAAAAATGTTACCTCACTTTGATCGATGGCTTGTACTCGATCAGGTGTTACCTTTTTTACAGGAAATTCCACACTCTGGAGAACCTGCAATTCTTATGGCTATCATAGGTATTATATTACATTAAAATATTAACATAATAATAAAAATGAAAAGCTAAATTAAATAATAATAAATAAAATTAATAGGTTATAAATGACATATATTAATTTATTTTGTTATTAGGAATTTATAGGATGCTATTAAATCATAGTAAATTAGGAACAAGCAAAGAAATATTAGCAACAAAGATTTTACCATTTTTATTGCCTCTCTGTATTGAACAAAATTTTAGTTTGCCACAATATGAAATTCTTTCAAATCTTGTAATTGAAATGATAAATCGTGTTACATCAGAGCACAAAGAAGCTTTAAAACAATTAGATGCCATGCGTCGTGAGACTCAACAATTAGATCAAGAACTTTCACAGACCTCTACTATTTATAAAAAAATTAATTCACCCAATGATGATATAAATATAATTCCTATAGTTCCTATGTCAAATACAAGCACAAGTTTAAAGTCTCTACAGATTGAAAATGGATTGACAATGGAAGATAAACTTCGGTTGGTAGTAATAATTGCCATTTATTAATGAAAAATTACAAATCAGTTAATGTACAATTAAAATTTAATTTAAAATGTAGAAGTTTTTTAAATCAAACATTGTTTTATTTACAGATTAATTCAACAACAAGGAGTACATCAAAGATTACAATCTCAAACACCCTTAACACCAACAGTTGTTCAAACTACAAAGCCTCCAGTAAAAGATTTAACTGATACTTTACTGAAATCTAATCTGGATCAGTTAAATTTTTCAATGTCAAGTTCAAAACCTGATTATTCTTGGAAATCACTAAATTCAAATCAATATCAACATTTCAACCCACAAGGAATGAATATACAATTGAATCAAAAAGGAAATATTTGTGTTCCAAATTCAGTTATTCCTCAAAATAGTACTAATTATTCTATGAACCAAGGAAATATTACACTTAATAAGTCAGAGTTTAATTCAAATTTGAATCCTAATACATATAATTTCTCTCTTAATAAATTAGAATTTAATTCAAATTTGAATTCTAATTCAAATCAAAAGGTAGAAAAATTGCCTTCTTATGATGTAATGGATCTACTTAGTTAATGATTTTACTAATGTAATGTAGTATCATAATGATAATTATTACAGAGTATAAGGATAACCAGTTTTATTAAAAGTATTTGCATTATTATTGTAATAATATTACTATATTGCTTTTTCATTGCTTCATTTTTATTATAGAGTTTATTAAATTTAAATTAGCATGAACAGAGTTTGTATTACTGTATGTAAATTAGTACTTTATTATTATCTCATTTCTAAAATTAAAATTTTTATACATTTTTAATATTAATTTACATAATATTAGACAATGTTTTAAATATAACTGAAATTAATTAAATATATATTGAAGATTGGAAAAAAAGATTCTTTAAAGAATATATAATTCTATAGTATGTATAATATGTGATATACTTCAATGCATTTCTTATTTATTTTTTGATTATTAGTAATATTTTAACATCATTAATAATTTTTGATAACGATTCGAATCGTTAAACAAAATAACATAATTTTAGAAACAAGGTAATAATATTTAACTAATGAAAACATATTAATAAATAATATATGTTTATTACAGAATTTAAAATACGTGCACATATTCCTCAATGTGTTTTGATAAATATTGAAAATAAACTAAAAATAATTACAACCTAATATTAAATGTTATATCTGTAACATATTCTATATATGTATCTATAATAATATATATAGTAAAAAAATCAAAGTAGCCATTGTTCGAAGTTATTGAAAATAAGTCATTATTTTAATTGAGAAAAAATAAAGTAATAAAACAATATTTCATATCGTAGAATATTCTTGTATAATATTTACAATTTTCTAAGAGAACGAATGAAAAAGAACGAATTTTCTCAAAATAATACTGTTGTTTTTACAAGGAAATTATATTTAACAATAATAAATATTATTTATTGGGTTCATAAGCACAATGAAAACCAAAGACTGTATCCTCACACGTTTGTCGTGTGACACTTGTTTAGCGTATTGGATATTTTTATATAATCCATATATTATTAACCCTCGTATATGGCATCGTAGCGGGAGGTAGCCGGTTCTCGTCTAACGCACACTTAGAACATTTGTATATCGCGTTCAACTAGGGTGCTAACATATAAGAGCTTGATTTTATTTCCATTGATTTATTCATTTTTTTGATTATTACTAATATTGTCATATTGAAAAGTGGTAGGGAATAAAAAATTATTTATTTTTTCTATTTAAAAAAAGTGCTCTTCGAAAATTCTCAATGTATTTGCTATTGTATCACTCTTGACTAAATTTGCTATATCATACTTGAAAAAAGTTCTGGGAAATGTTTCCTAAAAAATAGCTTTGCTAAAGTAAATGTCATAAATTGTGCTAGCCATTTTCACGACAGAGAACTTTTTTTTTATGTATACGGCTAGACGCTAGAAAAGAAATAGTAAATAATACTAAGATACTAAATTATATAATATAATATAATAATACAATAAAAGAACTGATAATAGTACTGTACTGAAATAATGCACTACAAAACTTTCCTTTATTTACTATGAATAAATCGCTACATGTGTCTTCCAAACACAATTGGCTCGCGTGTGAAATAATTCGGCTTTGTTTTTCTTATAAAGAAACTGCAAGGCCTTCGAGACACAGCCAAACCATTTCACGGTAACATCTCTAAACAGAATTGAATTAAACCTACGATAAATCTTCAATTGCAAATGTTTTAAAAATTATTGAATAGTGACACCTATAATCATATACCTTCTTTATCAGAAAAACTAAATCTACCATCCTACAAAATTTGAACCAAATCGGTGATTCGAAGGCCTTGCAACCTCCTTGTAGATGCTTAATGTGAGTCACATATACACGTATTTCGCTTTAAACGGGTCACCGCAAACTCGGCCATCGTCATGCAAGGGTTAACTTAATTACAAAAAAAGAAAATGTCAAATAATGTTAATACTGAATTGTTAACGTATTTTACAAGTATTGTAAATACGTCTAATATATTTTATATATACTTCATTTCTCCCCTTAACATTAAAAGTATTTAATACAATTCTTAATAATTCCTTAACAAATATGCAAGAAAATATAAAAAATTTATCATTATTATATACATTAAGTGAGTAATACGTATGCTGGTAATTTTTTAAACTTTAACAGTTATTTATAATCATTAAAAATTTCAAAATATTATAATTAAAATTACTGCTATATCCAAAGACTTTTTCTGTCATTTAAGACCAATTAGAGCTTTCTAACATTTCTAGTTTTCATACAATACTTTGTTTTTGTTAAAAATCAGAAATTATTTTGGAAACTGAGAATGCAGCAATTCTACTTATGGAATCGTGTTCAGGAGAAATAACTCCATAAAAATCACCCAATGCATATTGCCAAAAAGAATTTGTGTTGTATGATGTTGTCATTGACCACTTTTGCATGCAATATACTTATGATAGTTCTTTTTTAAACACCAAATCCTGTTTGCAATTATTTAACCTTCTCTAATAAAATAATATCTATAATGCAATCATCTAATTACCTACATGGCACAAACATCCTTTGATATTTAACAGTTTGATCTAAAAGCAAATGTAAAAGCCATGTTATGCAATTATGGTAACTATTACACTGATATTTTTTACAAGTAAATGTTTATTTATGGGAAAGAAGTGTGTTTTTTCAGAATTTTTCTTAAAAAATGTATATATGGTGAGTCTAATAATTGAGTTTGACTGTAACCTTATTGAAGATAAAAGAAATTGTAGAGGAAAGTTTTACATCATTTAATATGATCTATCATCGTGTAATGTGATTTTATCCAAAACTACATCTGTGCATCAATAAAATACAACTATACATGTTTTTTAAATGTAACTCTTTGTAGTTTTGATGAAATTGTTGATGAGCTGTTTACCATTCAATTTCAATGTTTTTTTAATATATTGTAGAAATAAATAGTTCCGAATAAACTATCTTTGACAAAAGAAAGAGCAGTAATAAAGCAGAAATAAAAAGAAATCTGACTATTAGTGGTCCAAAGTTATCAGCGTTCATTTGAAAATCATTTAATAAAAAAGTGTCTGCAGAAACCTGTAAAAAAATTTTATGAAAAAAAGGTTTCAATGGTAGAGTTGCTTGTAAATTAACAAGTTTAACTTGTTTAATTCAGATAGACACGTCATAGTATGGAGGAAACAAAACACAAAGTTTGAATTAAAAAATTTGAGTTTGAATTGAAAATTAATGGGTAGAGGTTAAAAGAAGATTAAGAAAGTTTGAAATTATGAATAAAGAAATATTAAAAGAAAAAATTATAGATATTTGGAATACTCTTGAATAGAATGTACAAAATAATTAATTTAAAATATACCAGATACAAATACTTTTGTGACACAAATTTTATTGATATTTATTAAAATTTTTATTTTTGTTATGTTGACATATTTTTTTACAATAAAATTTATGGTGTTTTAAAAACTTAGTTATTCCAATATACAATGACCATTATAAGAATTTTTTAAAATGTATTATAAACAAATAGCATCCATTCAAAGTCAACACTAGGAAGAGTATGAATACTTCTGTGAGTCACTAACGAAGCTTGAAAAAGTAATGTGTTTCTGCTACTTTTTTTGCAAAAAGGTACAAAATGTGAGTACTGATCACAATGATTTTGAATTATGTTATAAAGAATGATATTCTAGACAACTTTTATTTAAACATTCATTACAGTTTGGTCTTAATTTTTAAGTTATTTGGAAAAATTGTTGGTACTATTATATTGAACTCTGTAGTTAAAAAACAATTAAAGATTGACACATACAATGCCACAGTGTATACAATGTTTATAATTACTAAATAAATGGATTTGAAACAAACTTTTTTGGTATCTTTATTTATTATCTATTATAGTTTATTATGTAATAAAAATAATAACACAAATAAGATGATATACAAAATAATAAAAGAAATATATGTCTTAAGTATTTTACACAAATTTTTACACAATAGAATAAATTAATTAATAAACAGTCTTAATATTCTATTGGCTTCCTTTCGTTTTAACAACTTTTATTTTTCAGGACATTGAATGAACTAATCTTTTTATAAAGGGCTCAATTATTTCATTTCTGAAGAAGAACCATTTTTAATTCACTTTTACTTGTTGCACTGTGTTTCCTAATTCTTTTGCAAGCTCGATCTACACATACTTAATTGTGTATAACTGTAAAATGTAATATATGTTCAGTGGCAAATAATATATACCACATATTTTAGATCTCAATCTTGTTTAAAATAAAAATTCATTAAAAAATTTAATTTTTGGACATTTTTAAAAGATTTTTTTAGCACATTTAAATATACATATTTATCCATAATATTATTGATAAATACAAGTTTTCCTATACTTAACATTGCCATGTACTCCCATATCATTAATCTATTACTTCTATGTTTTACATTAATTTGTACATTATGTTAATCCATTTCTGAATTTGACTTCCTCCATATCAATACTCCACTATTTAATTAAAAAATGTTAAATTTGTTTTCATCTGAAAAAATAATTTTGTTCCAAATATCACTATCTTTCATAATAAGTTATTTTGTGAATGCTTCTTTTTATTTTGCTTTATCTTGTCGATGTAAAACTTCTTTCTTGCAATATATGCAAAATAATTAACATTCTTCATATTCTATGTATAATTTTGCTATTTACTTTCTTATGGCACTCATTTTTTTATTATAAACATAATTTTAGACAAACAATTTTTAGATTTTACTTCACTATGTTTATAATATTTTTTTTCCAAATTGCTAGTTTATCACTTTTAATCTGATTCTCAACATTTGCTTCCTTTTTAAATCATCTTCATCTTCATTGATCAAACATTATAACAAATGACTAATGTGGGATCTTACCTTACTAGTTCAAATGATAATTGGAAATTGTTGAAAACAACAACAATATATTGTTTATCTTATTTTGTGTCAATACTTTTATCCTTTCATAAAATGTTCAAGAAATACATATATCTTTATCATTATTTTGTAAATCATTCTATTTATGTTATTATATTCTTATTTCTCTTCTGTACTAAACTATGATAAGTAACGAATGGATATATAAAAAAAACTTTTCTTTAATAGTTATAAACATCTGTATAATAATAGTTGCTATACCAATATTTTTATCCTATGTACAGAAAAAAGTTGTTTGAAATATTGATTTCTACTATATATTTTAATGACTAAAATCCACGAACAAAGATTTTGTTAACAACTATATTTATTATAATTAATTTTGAACCGCATTATTTTGTAATTATGCGTTATTTCATATGTTATTATTTTCCGGCGTACTGTAGTTTTTATTGCTATTTTATTCAAGTTATGAAATTATACTGAACTAAAAACTTGCAATTCAATTATTGCCAGAATACTTAACCTATTCCTAAACTTAGAAACTTCACTTAAATGAAATATTCGTCAATACACATTGTATGATTTTTACTGCGAATGATTATATAGAGTGGAAAGAAAGGTTTATAATCTCCAGGACAGCGGTTCTCAATCCTTTTTTTTATATATTACCACCGAGTATGTGATTAAGACACCATTTTGTACGTATGGTACTAAAGTACTATCTATTCGTTGCAGTACACTACACTATATATAATCTAAAAATTATATATAATTTTTCAACGTACCACTAGTGGTACGCACACTATAAGTTCAAAATTATTGTTCTACTATTAATTTATAAAATTATAAAGTTATAAACAATTTTAATTGAATGTCTTACTTAAACAAAAACAAAATACTGTTTATACCTTTATAAATAATAGTTTTTCAATCCATATTTATTAAAACTTTTCTACTTCATTTGTTAGGTACTGTCTATCTTTAAAGATATAAATCTTTTCTTATCATACTGTATATTACAAATAATTTTATAATAAAGTATTTACAGTAATATTACATATCAAATTTTTAAATATTTTTATTTATAAATCTTTTTCTTGAAACTTATCAATAAAAATTGAGAGCGTTTCTGGGAAAAAAAGATATCACGATATATAGAATAATCACAGTATATATGTGTACGTAAACGAACATGTATTATATTAAATTTTCTTAAAGAAAAATTAAATTTTTTTCATTTACCTTTATCATTCATAAATTCAAGCATGAATATTAGTTTGATAATTTATAAAAGTTCCATATTATATGTGTCACAATATAATTTCTTATAGTTACAATTATAATTACAATTTTTTTATTTTGTCAATAAATGAATATGATCCATTCTTTATGAATTAATATATGTTTAATATATGAAATATATTATTATGTTTATATATATAATATATGAAATAATATGATAATATATTTGATTAAAAAAGAGAAGATAGATAGAGAGCTAGATATTTTACTTTCTCACAATGTAAATTATATAAAATTAATTAATTTCGTTATAATAAAACTGAACATTAGACTTATTATGTAATTTTCAAATTTATTAAAATTATAAAATAAT